>NW_007727270.1:2388-31553 GCF_000696425.1 Galeopterus variegatus
ACCCCCCCCCCCCCCCCCCCCCCCCCGCAAAATAAAAAACTGTTTCAGAGAGTGATCAATTTGTTCAGTTTACCAGCTTATCCAAAACATGTCTCTTAGCTATTTATAAAGTTTCTGGCAATTTGTGTTAGATGGGTTACAGGGCCTAAGGAGGTCATGAGACCTTGGGAATCCATGTTTCTGTGATATTTAGATATTCTACTTGCTCATCTCTCCTTTCTGCCCCTTGATCTTGGCTACTCTTAGCTATCCCCTCTTCCTGTCCCACAGTCTTTTTGTCACTCTCCTCTTTGAGAACTTCAGTCTCCTCTTCTCTCCACCTCTTAGTATGAATTGGCTTTCAGTGAATTGATTTTTTGTTAATTGGCCAGCTTCCGGTTACATCACCTCTGTGCCTCAATTTCCTGGAATGTAAAATAGTGGTAATAATAGTACCTATCTCACAGAACTGTCACGAAGACTAAATTTCTTAGAACAATGCCTAGTCTACAGCAAGCTCTTAGTTTAGGTTATCATTATCATATCCCCCAATCTTCCAATCAGCTTTGTTAAACATTGTAGCCTGGGTTGCGTGTGTTTGGCATGATGTGGAACTAGGAAAGCACTGTTATTTGATGGCTAGAGGTGATTTGGGGGTACAAGTGGAGTGAATTGCCTGGAGTGAAATAACTGAAGTGGCAAACAATAACCAAACCGGAGTTTCGGGACTCGTCAACGTTCCTCTAGAACATTCAGGGTATCTGAGGAGGGAAACCAGACAAAGGGACAGGAGTCCACAATCACCCTGAGTTAGAATCTATCTAGACTGTTACTGTTTGGGTAGTAGTAAGAAAGTTGGAAAACTTGATAATACCCAGATATCACAAACAATTCTGACGTTTGGTGAAGTTTGCCAAAGGGAAAAGGCACTCTAGTCTTAGAGATTAAAGCCAAGATCATCTTTAAGGCAGTGTAAAGAAATGTTTAAGAAAGTACTTTGTAATTGTTAAAGCATTACACAACACAAAATCTCAAGTTTCTGTGAAAAGAATTTACCAGTGTCCAAGCAATACATTGTTTTAGATTATGTGGTTGCTTTTGTTGATACTATTTGTTTACAGATAGCTTCTGGATCCAGTGGTTCCTCACTGGGGATGGTGTTGACCCCCTGGTGGTAGTGGCTGGAGAAGAAGTTTTCAAGTATATGTGGAGCCATCTTTGATTAGAAAAATGATTAAAGACCACTACTATAATTTGTTAAAGTATGAGGAGAGGGGGAACCAGGGATCCTAAATATCCTGCAGTGCATAAAGGAGTCCTTCACAATAAAGATTTGTTCCACATACTGTGTCTTTTGGAGGTTCTACAGAGGTTTTATTCACATAGGTGAACAACCTGTTTATAATGTAAGGAGCCTAGAACCTAAATCTGTTTACATATACACAGACCTTTTTTTAAAAAAAATACAATTTTAATATACAAATAAATTTCCCAGGCATGTCAATAAGGTCTAGATTGAGGACAGATTGTATTTTATTGTGGAGAATGTTACTGTTATTTAAGCACTTCAGGGAAAAATCACATCACTGAAGGCAAGACTGCTTATGATATGTTTTGTTTTTTGTGGCTGGCCAATACAGGGATCAAACCCTGGACCTTGGTGTTCTCAGCACCATGCTCTAACCAACTGAATGCTTATGCTATTTGAGTCACCAAAATAATACACCTTTGTAGTCTGCGTTTGACTGTTCCATTCATGCTGATTCCATGTCAAAATGCAAACATCCAATCAATTCATTGTTTTCCAATGTACTTTAAGTAAATCCTTGAGCCCATCTACCTACACTTTTTTTTTTTTAATGTTACTGTTATTTAAGCACTTCAGGGAAAAATCACATCACTGAAGGCAAGACTGCTTATGATATGTTTTGTTTTTCGTGGCTGGCCAATACAGGGATCAAACCCTGGACCTTGGTGTTCTCAGCACCATGCTCTAACCAACTGAATGCTTATGCTATTTGAGTCACCAAAATAATACACCTTTGTAGTCTGCGTTTGACTGTTCCATTCATGCTGATTCCATGTCAAAATCATGCTCTAACCAACTGAGCTAACTGGCCAGCCCTGCCTACGCTTTTATTATAAATTACTTTCCATTTATCTTTTCTTTATATTATTAGGTATTGTATTAATTATCTTGAAATTACATATGTAGGTAGGTTATATAATAAATAGCTTTCACTTGAAGACAGTAATGATGGTTTACAAAATATTTGTAATAAAAAGGATGCATTGGGTCAGGTAGGGCTGGGAAGCATTGGCTTCATAGTTAAATACTCAATTTGGGGGAAGGAGAGTGTAAAAAATCTACATTATCCATTTTTTCCAAGGGTTCTAATTAACCTTTTATCAGGTATTTACTGTGTGCACAGTCCTGTGGCAGGTATTCTCCAAGTTCTTTGACTGTAGTATTTCCAGACTCCATCCTTGGGATACTGTGCATTCTACACACAGTATCTGTAGATACTGCCCAGATGGCTCCTCAGGTCCAAACTGAGAAGTCAAGCAAGCCCTAGTCCTCCAGGATTTCTAGGTAAATGCATCTGTGATGACGAACTGTTTTTTAAAAATTTCAATCTGTTTCAGATCAATGCTTTTGGAAAATACAAAATCACAGGCTTGGATGCTGCAACAGTGTTAAACTGCTATATGTTTCTTAAGACATATTCTCAATTTTGTATTTATCTTGCTGCAGCCAACGACAAACAGTTTGCAAACAGGGACCAGTCTGTGGACCACACTTTAAGTAGTGCTGCTTTAGGCCTTTGTACATTACCAATCTTTCTGAATCAGGAAATAGGTAAAAAGCATTTCTAGTATTGACTGGGGAGTTATCTCAGGAATGAAGACAGGGACTAAATCATAACTGCATCCTGCAAAAGAATCACCCAAAAGGAAAGGAAAGAAATGGATAAAGAACACTCCTTAGTACTTAGGCCAAGTAAGTCGAATAAGAAACAACTGTGTTATTACAACATAACCTCTGCAGCCAGAGTGCTTGGGTTCAGAAACCTGGCTCTAAATTACAGGGTAAAACTCGGAGAGAGTTACTTAACCATTTCATGTTTCATTTTTCTGTGAGATAGGAATAATAGAAATTATCTCCTATGCACCAAGGTCAAGGGTTCTGATCGCCATACCAGACCAAGACACACACGCATGCATGCACACACGCACAAACTATCTCCTATGGTTTTCCTAAGGTTGAAAAACATTAGTATATGAACAGTGCCTGGCACAAAATATGCATTGTATAATGTTGACTTTTATTATAGCTGTAGACAGGAAGAAATGAGTGTCAGCAAGGGAGATAAGGAGGTAAGGTAGATACATTTAACTTTCTATTTCTGTACATTGGACCTGGCTAATTTGAGGGGAGCTTTATTTTATACGGTTGTGAGAAATGTTATAATAAAATAGTGTACTCTGAAGAGCTGTCATTTATAACGACTTTAAAAATTATCTTTAAAAAGATTGCTCAGCTTTGTTACTGGGGAAATTGCTGCTGGTAGAAACCCAGAAACCATCTATCTGTCTAACCAACTACTGGACATCTCCATGTGGATAGTCTACAGACCATGAACTAAGTCCCCAGTGGAACCCACCATCTTTCTCTCCAAAGCTATATTCCCCAAGTATATTTTTAATCTCAAATGAACTGACACCATCAACTATCTAGTCACCCAAGCTAGAAAACTGGAGGTCATCCCTAACCCCCTCCATTTCTGCCACTGCCCACATCAATCATAGAAGTTAATTCTTCCTTCTTGAGGCACTGTTACACTGGTGGCTGTGAATAAACTACATCCTTGATATTCATGCCTTTGCATAACCCCCTGCCCTTTAACCTGGGGTGGGTCCAGTTTACTAGAACGCAGCAGAATTGACATTGTGCCAGCTTTAGGCTTAAGCAGCTTCTACTTTTGTGCTCTTGGGAACCTTAACCTGCCATGTATAGAGACCATCTGCAGAAAGACTCTAAGACTACATGGAAGAAAACGAAGGAACTTGGCTGACAGCTAGAACTGAAGTCCCAGACATAACCCAGTTGAGCTGCTGCAGCCAGCCTGTAGCTGTTTGAACCATCCCAACTGAGGCACAGAACAAGTGAGTGAAGAAGCCAGTCTTCCAGACATCACATGGAGCAGACATGAGATGAGCCATTTCTGCAGTGCCCTGCCCAATCTGATCTACAGCAACGTGAGAAATAAGAAAATGACTGCTGCCTTAAGCCACTAAGTTTTAGGGCAGTTTGTTGCACAGCAATTAAGTAATCTAAACACTCGCTTAATGCCTTTGAATAGGCATTTATCAGGTCTTGCTTCCGTTTCTGAAAAAGCTTCCTAACCAGTCTCCCTGTTTTATTAAAATGCTATGCCCTTCCATATATCCTTCATGTTGATGTCAGAGTAATCTTTCTAAGTGATTATTTCTCCAATGTTTAAAATCCTTCAAGTTCTCTTACCTTATTTAAACAAAAACTCCTTAGAATTCTACATCTACGTGATGTCTCTCATTTCTTCTTTTCTGTCCCCTCACCCTGCCTTTACACTCTATGCTCCAGTTACATGGAACCTCTTGCCACAACTGTACCTCATGATCTTCCTATACCTCCATGCCTTTGCACATGTGACTCCTTCCTTCTCCCTAAGAGATCTTCTCTTCCTCTAACTTACAAAGGTTCTCATCAAAACACCTCAGGGATTAATCTCTCCAAGAAGCTTGGCTTTAAAACTTTCATTCCCAAGCTGGATTAGATCCCTTTCTTTTTGTATACCTTTATCACACCACTTATATCAAGAATTGGAGCGAAAATTTTTTCAATTTTCCTAAGGTATATAGCTAGTATCATTCTAGAGGTATCAGAGAGACATTAATTCATTATATACAATGAATGTCTGAGGGCTAATTCTCTAGGACGGGTAGAGGCATTGCTCCCATTAGAAGAGCTGTTCTAAACTACAAATTCTTTCAAGGACAAAAACTGCTATCTTTATTACTAGCATAGACACTAGTTTGTGCTCATTTGTTAAATAAAAAGAAAATGTAAACAGCTACTGTCCTCAAAAGAGCTTCAACGGAAAAATATAGAAATTCAGTAACCCAAAGAAGTTTTTAATTTCTGAGAACAAATGCCAGGTTTTCCAAGATGCAATCTCTGCCACCACATCTTAACCAATTTATGTGTTCCCTAGTGCCTGGCACATAGTAAGCATCCAACTATTTGTGAAACTATCACCTTCATTGTTTAAATGATCTTCATCTTGAGCTGTACTCAACTAGGCACTGCAATGTCACTCAGTGGCTATACACAGGTTTGGAGTCCCAGACCTAAGAAATACTAGTTCAAATGACCACACAGATGAAACTGTGAGAGTATCTGTCAAACACAATTTCATTTCACTTTGATGACACACATAATCCTTAACTTATTATATCTGCACTTTGATAAAGTTGGTGATATGAGACTAAGAAATAAAACCTCTATCAAACTGTCAAGTAATGCATGAAATATAGTACAGTAAAACTTTAAATAGGTATCCAACCAAACTTTTATTGGGGTCTTATTGCAATCTCATTTCAGCAATAAGGGGAAAATGACCATAAGAAGAACTCTGATGACATTATGCAACAAAACAGTTTTTCATGAATGTGTAGTCAGTTCAGCTTCCAGTACCAACTTGAGTACCTAATCATGGAGATTTATGCCAGAATGACAAAAGTAAGGCATTGCAAGATCCTAAATCATCTAAGATTAAACTGTATTTTACATATTATAATTTTTAGTACAGTAAAGTATACTAATACTCTACAATAAATAAGAATTTTTAAAATGTGTTGCTTAGCCCTTGAACTAAATTCAATTAGCTCATTGAGTACTCCAGTTAATAAAGGTTTGACTGTACTTCAAGAACTGACTTTTCCAAAGATGAAAAATTAGTTATTTGTTATGACAAAAATTAAGTTTTAAAAGCACATTCACACTTGTCCTTAAAAGCATGTTTACATCATACATGAAATAACTTCTAATGCCTGATGACATCGTTTATATGGCAAAAATAATAATATGCAAATGATAACTAGAGGGCAATCCTCCCATCCCCACTTCCTCCAAAGAGCCACACTCAGTCTCAGTGTAAAAGTTATATTTTATTGCCATGCTACAAAATGTATGAAGTTGGCACTGATAGGCAGAAATAGAGAATAAAGGGTAGGAAGGGATGGAGGGCAAATGATGTTGTTATGTATACAACAAGGTTTTATTTTAATTAACAGTGGTAAGTTTTGCCAATATTAAAAATGCAAACCAAAATTTAAAATGCTGATATGACACAGCATTAAAATACAATTTATGCATAGTACAGTATCACTTATATCTTTTATTAGAGAAATATGGAATGTTTATAAAAGAAATTGACCACAGGGGGTAAAATTCATATTTCATATACAATTTGGCAATGGTAGTCCCACTGTTAGACAATTTTTATAAAAGAAAGAATGAAAAATCTAATGAGCTACCTTTATACAAAGATGCTATATTTATGCCTTTATGTAGGAAAAAAAACATTTATAATGCAAATTAGGACATACAATAATCTTACAATATTATACAATGTAATGAAAATAAAAACATAACACACAGTTTGTCCTTTATAAAATGTATATTTTGCATTTACTAATGCAAATGTGGCACACTGGTGACTACTGTACTATTAATACCAGTCTGTTTCCATGCTATAATTGTCCAATTGTCATAGAACTGCAGTTATGATGATGCTACTGAAGAACTGTGTTATACCCTCAAAAAATGAGGAAGTAGGGATGAGGAATAGGGATGTAAAGAAAAGGAAAGATAGGGTGCTGGTTTGGGAGAGTATATTGTGGTATGTCATAAAATATTTGTTAATGTTTCAAGCCAAAAACATTTTCTATACATTCTATAATTTCGTACCAATGCCTTTATTCAAATTTGGCAAACATCAAGGAAAAAGTAATTAGTACCATATACCTCACAGATCAGAAATATGAATGAGATGCCAATACATCAGTTACTTCTGAATGATGTTTCTGATGGTAGTTCTATTTCAAGAATATATATATTTACACACACACACTACACATTGCACAAAACACTTGGGCATTATGGATTAGGAACAGTACAGGGGGATCTGGGAAGTACTTTTTAGCTTGTTGAAACCTTACCTTGAGGCAAAAATATGGTGGCACGTTGTTGGGAAATTATGAAAACATAAGGCCCCTGTCCCATTTTTAATAGAACATTATTGAGGTACATTTTTATATGCTGTGCCACAGATTTGGGGGGAAGGGTAAAATAAACATACACTAGCTTGACTTATTCTTATAACATTGAACTAGAGGTCAACATTAATATCTATAAAAACAAAGTTTGCTTGGCAAATTTTCCTAAGTCCCAAATATGATCTACTATGGATATACTGGGAAGTGAAAAGCTTTTTGCTGAGTCTTCAAGAGTAAAGTGCATATCTAATCACTCCACAGCAGCAGTAAATAAAAGGAACTATTTGCCAATCTTCCATGAGGGAGGGAAGGCACCATATTTTCATTTTTATAGGAAGATGAAACTGGGAAATAAAATACACTACAATCAACACAGATAATACCCATATCAGTTTCCAACCCTGGTCTAGGATAAATGTTGTTACGATCCATATGGATAAAAGAGGATTCTATTTGGGGAAAAACACATGAACGATGACTTTAAATTTTCCAAAACCAAAAAGTGGGACCACATGGTCTATCAACAGAACAGAATATCTAAAATTATGTCTGTTTCAGACATATGGCCACAATTATATATCAATATAATATTTCATTCTAAAATGCATCTAGCAACAAGTACGTTCTTTCAGGACAGAGCTTAATGTTCATTACTAGACTACTGCAAAGGACAAGTAGTATTCTAAATTACTTTTTATTAAATAGGAACACAGGTGATTTCTAAGAGACATTTAGAAATTAACATCAGTTGTATATATCTTCCTAATATTCTTATAGTACCTAAAATCAAATTTTTAGCAGACAAATTGGTCCCATTTTCATTTTTAAAGCACATAGTATTTAAAGCATAAACTGTAATGATTATATTGCAGTTATCTAAAAAATATAAAAACTAATTAGAATCTGGAGGAAAAAATGAAAGGATGAGGGAAAGAAAGAATAAAGTATCCAACCTCCAAAATGAATAAATAGATCAGCCCTTTCATTTGGAGATTAATGGTCTGCCCTGATGGCTTGTTTCAGAGAAAACCATGTGCAATGGTTCCATCATAATTCTTAGTCCACATTACAAAAACCATTACATAAATTTGGCACAATTAGCAATCTACTCTGAAGAAAGGATAAATGGAACAATACATTAAAAATGGAAACTGCATCAGGGACACTGCATGCGTACACCACTGCTCTTTTTAAGAAAACAGTGAACACTTTAATAAGCACCAAGTTTACAGAAACAAAAGGGCGGGGGCAGAATTCTGCTATGCATATAAGCCAACGGCACTGAAAATGATAAAGACACCTTTAATAATTTATTTTCTTTATAATGATCCCACTCTGTTGTTCTGCTAATCCATTCATTGTCCTATGATTAGGTTATTTATTGAATAGGTTGGATGCTATATGACTAAAACATTTTCATGCTAAGTTAACCTTAGTTATATCTGGTAGATCCAGATCGTAATCTCAAACTTCCTCATACTTAGAGAAATCATTTTGCAAGGTTACCTAACCTTCTTTCCACTCTACCCTCTCATATTCTCTAGTGTTTGAGGAATTGTAACATTCTTGATTTTCCAAGAGATTGCCATATGGACTCTCATCAGTTTATATAAACTTCAATTCATTTTAAATCCTAAATTATGACACAATCTCATTGCTACAAGATTTGCACTGTACCTGCTATGCTGGCAACAACATTAACATGAATAATCAAAGATCCAGCTACAAGTGAAAGTTCAGCAGAGCTGACTCTAGGAACACGAGAGTCGGCAGAGTACAACTGCAGCCGTGTAGCTGAGGGAATCACTGCTAAAGTGCTGGGGGGAGTGCCCACAGAGAAAACACAGTACCTTTAGGAACCTGCATGTTAAAAGTATCTTCCTTTTTTTTCTCAGCTGCTAAAGCGATCACCTATGGACACAGTGAAATTTAAAATTTGAGAGAATATTTTTATCAACTTGAAAAGTAAACAGCATATAAATAAATACTGGACAAGGGCAACCCTGTTATAGAATAACAGTAAGTTCCAAATGAACCTTCAAAACCATAATTTGACAAAAATGCAAACTAAACAACAATGAACACATAATCCAACTTCAAAACTATATACAAACTAAAACATTTTAAATTGAAAAAGACATTAAGCAACAAAATAAGACATCCCAAACACCAAAGGAAAAAACTGAAGGTAAATGAAAACCTAAAGACACAAATGCCTCCAGAAAACAATTTGTTGTCAGTATCTATAGGAGAGAAACTTTCAAGAGACAATGATTCAGATTTTCAAATGTTTTTGGGTAAAGTGACCTGAGACTGATACTTGAGCCTATTATAATTCTTAGTAAGATATCTGGACATGGCCTTCAAATGACATCATGAGATGAGTAAACAGAAAATCTTATCTCCTTCCTGTCTTTCGGCACACCAACAGCAAACCATATTCATGGATACAGGGCTCTTTCTAGTAACAAAGACGACAAAGGAGCTGACTGGTATAAAAAGAGGTGTGGTACTTCTGTTTCCTTTACATATACTTTGGCTCAAGTCAAAACGCCTTTAATTAATGAAATAAAGGATTCCTCATGTTACATGCTGGAGGCCACATACCATGAACAGTGAATCTACAAATATTACTTTCAAAGCCTAGAGTTATCTGCTAGCAATGCACATCATCAAGAGAGGTTTTATAAAAACTTTTAAATGCCAACCATGACTTAGACATGAAAGATATGCGTAAGTCCAGAATATTGATAAAAATCAACCAGCATGTCATTCACTTCAACTCTCATTTTAAATAGGCACTGTGAAAATGGGAATGCTGCTGTACAATAATGAGTAGTATATAATGAAATTAGTGTTCTTTAAGGAGTATCTGCTCTACATTAATTCCCTTTAGTTAAAGATGCACATGAAATATTCAGAAAAAATTTTTTTTTACCAGTCTATAAAAGGAGTTAGTGTTTAGAAATGAAAATGAAGCACTTGCATCTTCATTTTTAAAAACTTCACAAAGGTGCAAACAACATAATGCTTTCCAGGCTCACATGGGCAGATCAGTACTATTATGTCTAGTTTTCCTAGATGTACCATCATCTCGTGGCAGTGCTTTCTGCAAATTTGACATAGCAGCAGTTCTCTCAATGTCTATCACAGCATACAGCTCTGTGCGCCTGGTAGGGGTTTGCGGAAGGGGAGTGGTAGGCGTTTTTGGAGTCTGAGGGTTGTCAGAGTCACTGCCACCTTCCAAGTCAACCTGTATGTAATTGAGCTGCCTGTGTTCTAAACTTGGGCGTCTGATATCAAAGTTGAAGACTGTCGGTGTACAGTCCCGACGCCTTGAATATTCTATTTTGTGAGCACTTGCCGGCACTGTTACATTCTCTGTATTTACATAGTTGTGCATTGGATCTAGATTATTATGGTAGCCATTTAGAGATGGGGTCTTTGGTCCTAAATTGTCATCTTCATCCCTACTTAGTTTGCGAGCTTCCCAAACAGGAGGCAAAGATGGTAAATTTTCATAGTTTAATAATGCAGTTCTTCTCTGAGCTGAATTGTTGATATTCTGGGTATCTGAGGTACTGGTGGATGTGAGACGACCTCTCCTGACCCCTGAGGCACTAGGAATAGATAGCCCATTTATATTTTCATACACCAGTTTGTTAACACAGGGTGCATCTCTTCGTTCATCACTATCATAGCCAGTGTCCCATTCTGTGTTATTTGCAACAATTCCACTAATTTCTCTTCCAAGTTGCTCCAGTTTCTCTTTTTCCATTAATTGCTTTTGAACAGGAGTTGGTCCTAAAACAAATTTGACTCCTTCAGGTTCAAGAAGAATCTGAGGGTCTCTGTCCTCAATACTACTTGGTTCTTCTTTTGGTGTGTTGCTTTCAGCATTAGAAACCCTTGCTTCCAATGGGACATGCACACTTGTGCGGTTTTTCCGCTCTTCTTGCACACCTGTAGTGTTGACATACGTATGTACCTAAAAACAAAACAGAAACTCAATCAATAACTTACTTAAAAAACAAAATAAAACAAAAAAAGCCTGACTACATCAGTTAATTTTATTGATTAATGTTCTCTCTAAATGTACTTTTTTTTTTTTAAAGATGACCAGTACGGGGATCTTAACACTTGGGTTGGTGTTGTCAGCACCACGCTCAGCCAGTGAGCGAACCAGTCATCCCTATATGGGACCCGAACCCATGCCATGGTCTTGGTGTTATCAGCACCGCACTCTCCGGAGTGAGCCACGGGCCAGCCCTAAATGTACTCTTAATTCAAAACTTTTACACCTCCTCTTTTTTACTAATAAAAAGATGGGGAGAAAGGGATAAATACAGAAATATCTTCTCAATTTGATTTTTAAAAGTAACTACTTTAAATTAACATGTAGCATTATACTTGATGATAAAACATGAGAAGTATTCTGTAAAAAAAAAAAATCAGAAACAAAATAGGGATTATCATTTTGATGTTTGTTCTAGAACCTCTTATCAATGCATTGAAACATGATTCAGAAATAAGAAATAACAAATATTGAAAAGAAAAGAGAAATTTATCATTATTTGCTAATGATCTGACTGTATAAAGAGATAAACTCTACTAGATGCAATAAGAGCTCTGTAAAAGGCATGGATATAAAATAATTACCACCTAATAAGAAATTATAACTATTTTAAAAATCTCAATGTTGGGCCGGCCCGTGGCTCACTCGGGAGAGTGCGGTGCTGATAACACCAAGGCCCCGGGTTCGGATCCCGTGTAGGGATGGCCGGTTGGCTCGCTGGCTGAGCGTGGTGCTGACAACACCAAGTCAAGGGTTAAGATCCCCTTACCGGTCATCTTTTTAAAAAAAAAAAAAATCTCAATGTTATTTTGGGGAGAAAAATATAGAAATGTTTGGAAGTCTATATATAAAACTTTAAAGATTCAAACATAATATGCAAAACCGGGAAAAAGGTAATTACAGCAAATAATGTAAGAACACACTTACCATGTAAAGACCACAAAGAGGACACTTAGCTGACTTGGGAGAGCATGGTGCTGGTAACACCAAGATCCCAGGATCAGATCCCCATACAGGCCAGCCACCAGAAAAAAACCCAAAACAAAACAAACAAACAAAAAAAAAACACCGCCACAAAAAATTGATTTTAAAAACACTAAAAACCTCTTAATGATAAATAACACATAGTTTACAAAAGAAACCTATAACTAATAGAGAGATAATATTCAACCAGATATTTTTATTCCACAAATACACAAATAAAAGTAGAACAGTCAAGAACACTCAACAGCTCCATTAACAACATCAACAACAAAATCTACCTTCCTACTAGTAGTTCACTAACTATAAAGACATATGAAAAGCAGCATAAATTCTTAATCCATTTGAGGGTGTTATAATGGGAATTAACCATTAGTTACATCTTTCTTAATCTACAGATACACTCTCCTGAGAATCCACAAACTACTGTAAGGCTAAGTTTCCCTGAAAACCTGCATATATTTGAGCATATACCAATAAATATGCTATTTCCTCTGAAAAAGTAATTTACAATCTCAAATTGAATAAAAAATTCAAATTGAATAAAATCTTCAGGTGTTAGCACATAACACTTTAACTCCACACAATCATTATCACTGGTATACAACAGCACTTGCTTACTTGTTCCTCAGCCACAAGCAAAGGATGTGTAGATTCTTCACCTACTGAAGGCAGGCGAGCACTTCCCACGGAAGGATGTCTGCTGGAAGGATGGGATGAAGCATCTCCAAATGAGGGATATCGGGGATATCCATTCGGTAAGTTCTGAGCAGCAAACCCTGGAGCTGAGTTTTTGTTAATTGGTTTAAGGAGAAAGGCAGGATAGGGGGATAGGGCAGAGAGTATAAAAATAAATGAGAATCTAATCTGCACTGAGAGGATTAGGGAAGGTGTTTCTACCAATATACAGCAGAAATAAGCATACAAACAGCACCTCCCCTATTTTAGATAATAGGGAATATTATAACACCAAGGTCAAGGGTTTACATCCCCACACTAGCCAGCTGCCTAAATAAGTAAATAAATAAATACATAATATTTAAAATGTTTGTAACTATAGCTAACAGTTTTTTTATAATAGCCATTATACTTATGTTAACCAGTGGTGATTTCTAGTATGTTATACGTTAAATTAAATATCCATTATCTGTAGCTTGTAAATGTCTGTTATTCAAACTATGAGAGGGAAAATGGGTACTTACTTGTAGGTGTTCTAGGTGTTCTAGGGACTTCCAATTCTGTCTGATGATTATTCCTTTCTACAACTGGCTCTTCCACCACATTTATACTATTATTTTGCATAATCTCTTGTAACATGTTAAATAATTCTTCTGCACGGGCACACTTAAAGGCAAAGATACCTACAAATGTAAACGAAAAGAGAAAAATGATTAACATGTCTTTAAGAAAGCTACAGGAACGCCTGTCAAAGAACAAAATTTCAAAGTAATCATTCTGTACACCAATAGCAAGAAAGGCCTTTTAAATAAATGTCTGATAAATTAATGACCTTCCCTGTTTCAAAACATAAACTGAAAAGTTCACAGAATAATTTTTATTTGTCTAGGAGAGATGGCCCCAAACAAAGCAGAAAAAACAAGATTTACACACTTACTCTAGCCTGCTTTTTAACAGCAGAGGGAGCCCAACTCACCACTACTAAAGTGATCATTTATCATTTAACAGGCCCACTGCTAGGTGTTTTACAATCATTATCTTGTTTAATTACTACAATAATTCTGTAAGATAGGTGTTAGCCATCCCCCTTTTATAGAGAATAAATCTGAAGTTTAAATGAGGTCATGTAACTTGCCAAGGCCATTCAAGGTAGCAAAGAAAAAAAAATCAAACTATGTTCTGTTTGACTCCGACGTTCAGGTTCCTTCCCCACAAATTATAATAATAAAGACACCTGGTCAATTCAGCAGGACTAATCACTTACTGAAAATCTTAAAGTTAACATGAGTCAAAATTCCTGACATAAAAAATGTGCTTAATAAATACTTGATAAATGAATACATAGTTTACTATATGTTAACAACCCACTTATTTTGGGAATTTTTTTCTTTTGGGGAAAAGTAAAATATTAATTTAAACACTATATACAGAATAACTGAAAGAACAATATTTCAAATATGATAATATTTGGAGAAAACAAAGGTTCTACCTACCTTGTCCAGTTTGACACCTTCGACCACTTTCAAAAGAAAAGAGATTTGAGTCATAGCCATAGCGTCGCAGGCAGAGGTAGTGCCATTTTACAGAGTCACGTTTGCGGGTATATAAAATCAGTTCTGTGTCTGTAAGTTCCATTATGCCAGAACCTAACTCATTCCCATCATCATCGACATTAATGACCTAAAAAAAAAAAAAGGTGACAGTCATATAAATATTCACCAATCATGAGGAAAATGCACTGTGGCTAACTGGTTCAGTTATGTGCTGTTTTGTTAGTTCATTCATCAAACAATGTGTGTGCAGGGCATGGACTGCATAGCAGTATAATACCCAGTTCATATCTGTAAGTAATTTACATTCCCACTGAGGAGACAAGATATACAAACACAAAGTCAACACCACAAAACTAGGTATGATTAACTGACAAATGAATGCAATAGAGGTTACAGAAGTCAGGAACTGTGGCCTAAGGTGCTTGGAGAAACCTTCACATAAGAGGAGGAGGGACTTTAGCTAGACACTGGGTATAATTAAATTTAGAAAGGAAATCAAATAAGAGGGGAAATCTGGTGGGTCAAGAGATGTAGGACACATCATGAAGATGCAATAGTAAAGGAGAAAAAAGAAAATAAGATTGGCACAGAGTTCAAGTAAGGAAAGGTCTTGCATTGCTGGGCTTCAGAAAATGTCCAAAGACTAAGAATAGTAGATAACATTTACAGGGTAGTTACTACTCCCCTGGGACTGAGCAAAGTGCTTTACATGTACTTTTTTCATTTAACCCTCATAACAATCCTAGACTGCAGGCCTCCTTTGTACAAAAACAGAATTAAGACTTAGTAGTAGTATAACCTGCCCAAGGTGGCAAAGCTATGAAGTAACAGTGTTGTGACTTCCACCTAAGTTTGTGTGATCCAGAGGTCATGATTTATAGCAGACTAAGGTCAGATTACGGGAGAAACTAAACGGTTATGAGAGCATTTAGTTAGCCTATAGATAACAGAACACCACAGAAGTTTTAGCGAACATGTTGTGAATGATAAGAGAGGAAGATTATTTGATGGCGACTATAGGATGGATCACAAGGTGACTGGAGGTATAGTTGAGTTAAGAAATCATCCAGGCACATATGAAAATAATGGCTGTAAGGCAGTGATAAGATTGAAAATGCATTTATAAAATGACGTTTTAAAGAAAGTATTACCAGAACTGTGTGGCTAACTGGATGCAGAAGACCAAGAAAAAGTAAAAGAGAATTCCATACTGTCATTAAGAAAATGTCATCATTTATTAAAACAAGAAAAGGCAGAGTGGGAAAAAAAAGGAACTAAAAGGGTCTGATGATAAAAGTCAGGAGGTAAGATATGTTAATGAAGTAAAAGAAGAGCATCCAAGTAGGCACTGAGGTACATAACTCAACCAGTTTCACTGACCTTAAACTTGTTCCGATGGTTGTCTGGGACAGTGTCTTTATCTGGACAGCTACAACAGCTACCCATGGCTTCTTCAGAAGACCATGTGAGCACTACATGAAAAATAATTTGGAAAAAAGTATTATATATAGGATATAAAAGTCATAAAACAGAGGAAGACTTTAGAAATCATCTAACACAAGCATTATTTTGATGCATAAAATTAAGCCCAACAAGGTATATTGCTGAAGCTAGATTTCACACAACTGGGCAATTTTGCTCGGTGACAACAAGAATAAATTCTGTGAGACATCACAAAAATCTCAAATTTCCAGTTGAATTTGCAAAGATCTGCCTATTCTAAAATTATCTAAAACCAGTTTAAGGTCTCATATATAATACTATTTAAATATTTATAGTTATTTTAAGAACTAAATATTGAATCAACCCTTTATGGCTCATCATGAATTTCATGTCCTTCTTTTAAAAATTGCCAAAGGGGGCCGGCCCGGTGGCGCAATGGATAGTGCGCCGCTTGGGAAGTGCGGCGGCGCTCCTGCCCGAGGGTTCGGATCCC
Organism: Galeopterus variegatus; assembly: GCF_000696425.1. Classification (NCBI taxonomy): domain Eukaryota; kingdom Metazoa; phylum Chordata; class Mammalia; order Dermoptera; family Cynocephalidae; genus Galeopterus; species Galeopterus variegatus. The sequence continues at coordinate 18,911 of NW_007727270.1, forward strand.
ACATACAGACTGGTTCCCGCTCACTGGCTGAGCGAGGCGCAGGAGCAGCACCGAGGGTTGCAATCCCGTCGCCGGTCCCCGGTCCGGTACGGGGGCAACACTGAGGGTTGCGATCCGTTGCCAGACACAGAAAAAAAAAAGACAAAAGACAAAAAAAAAATTGCCAAAGGGATGCTAGACTTCTGGCTTGGCAGGTATTTGATTCTTGTTATTCATTCTACTATTTTTTAAGTACCATGGAAGACATGAGTTCATTGGTAAATAAGACAGAAAATCAAATCTGGAATAGTACATTAATAAGAGAGAAAGGCAACTCGAAATTCCAGCATTACTGTCACACATAGAACACTGGCAAACTGATATAGCATATCTAGTCAATCCTTCCTTCCCCACAGGAGGATAGAGATGAGAGGTTACACAGATGACATTACGTGCTCAAGAAAATTTCAAATGAAATGAACAAAGAAAAAATTCAAAGCATCACTTACAAACAAGAGAAAGAAATAGAATGAATGTGACATTGTTTGAAAAAGGGAAAGAGAACACAGTCTTGTAACTCCAAGGTCAAGGGTTCAGTTCCCCATACCAGCCAGCCACCAAAAAAAGAAAAAAAGAAAAAGGGGAAGAGTCCAACTGAGGAATTGAAGGAAAAAAATGGAGGGAGGGTAAGGGAAGGAAGCACAGAAGCTACAAAACATCACAAACATAAATCTGATTGAAACTTGCTTAAAATTCTTCAGTGGCTCTCTACCACCTCCCGGATAAAATTTAAAACTCTTCAGTATGACATAAGATCCTTCACAATCTGATCCCTATTTACAGGTCCAGTCTCCCTTCTCTCTGTCTCAAGCTCTACCATCAGTCCAGGTAGACTAAGCTGCAGTTTCCCCAGAGTGCCTTGCTCTCATATCCTTCCATGCTGCTCCCCTGGTGTCTCTTTCATTTCTCAAGATTCAACTCAGACTGCAATGCCTCTAGGAAGCCTTCCCTGACACTAACCATCTGGGTGAGTTATATTCCTTACGTATCACCATCTCCCCCCTCCCCCGCCCCAAGCAACCTGGGTTTCACAGTATCATAGCATCTATCACACTTTGTTCTCTGTAGAAATGGTAACAGGTTGTCTTTTTGTTTATCTTCCCCCCCCCCCACTAAGAGCTCCTTCCCACCTTATTCATTTTTATATTCCCAGTTCCTAACATACCTAACACATAGTATGTGCTTTAAGCCCTTTGTGAGTTTAATGCGCTGTACTAAACAAAGGTAAAGAATGTCTGGCAGATATAAGTATTAAGAAGATGAAATAGTATACTAGTGTATAATAAATCAAAAGAAATGATAAATAAAATAAAGTTAATTATGGGCCGGCCCGGTGGCGCACTGGATAGTGCGCCGCTTGGGAAGCGCTGCGGCGCTCCCGTCCGAGGGTTCGGATAGGTAAAGAATGTCTGGCAGATATAAGTATTAAGAAGATGAAATAGTATACTAGTGTATAATAAATCAAAAGAAATGATAAATAAAATAAAGTTAATTATGGGCCGGCCCGGTGGCGCACTGGATAGTGCGCCGCTTGGGAAGCGCTGCGGCGCTCCCGCCAAGGGTTCGGATCCCACATACAGACCGGTTCCCGCTCACTGGCTGAGCGAGGCACGGGAGCAACGCCGAGGTTTGCAATCCCGTTGCCGGTCCCTGGTCCGGTACGGGGGCAACACTGAGGGTTGCGATCCGTTGCCGGACACGGAAAAAAAAAAAAGACAAAGACAAAAAAAAAAAAAAAAAAAAGTTAATTAAGACTCATGATATTTGGAATTTTCCTCTAATATGCCAGCTAAGTATCATGCTGCAAAGATGTGGTCACGATACCTCTGAAGAGCCATGATTGTAAAGGGAGAGAGAGAGATGTAAACTAAGAATGCACAATGATAAACCTTATATCAGAATATGAGCAGAGAATCATGGGCACAGCAACTAACTTTCTGGGTTAGGCAGGAAGGGAAGCACTATTTGAGCTGGAGCATAAAAGGACAGCAGAAACAGCGTGCTAAGCAAAAAACAGAAACAGGCCCTTGAGACAGATAAAAAAGTACATACAAAGGTCATGAAAGGTCACAATGAATTCAGGAGAAAGTAAGGGATTCAGTACAACAGGAGCACAGGGTAGACTGTAACACAAGTAGGGACTGAACCATAAAGCATTCTGAATAACAAGCTAAGGATCTGCGACTTGATCTTCCAACCAACTTGAAGCTAGCCTGCCTCCAGTGTTCCAACAACAGAATGGGCATAACTCTGTCATGGCCTTTAACACACTCTATTGTAATGTCTATCTGTCTGAACCACCTGCTTCACTGTGATCTCTCTGAAGATAGGAACCATGTCTTCTTCATTTTCCAGGGCACTTAAGCATACTGCTTGACATTGCAAACGTTCCATAAATGTTTAATATTCTCAAAAATTAATAAATATTTAATAAATTATAGGATGAGGAGGATAAATATACTAAAAATTTTTAAATAAAGAGATAATTGATAAAAAAAATTTTTTTAAAGGTCTTCTTGAAATTACACATGCATCCTCCCCTTTGATCCCTTATGAATTTAAAGAGCTAAAGGATTACTATGGTATGGCTTTTGCCTCGAAAGATGGTACTTCGAAGGAATGCCTTTAAACTATTTTCCAAAAACAGCAGAAAAACCATCCTTCCACTTGCCACCTTGACTACCTGGTTAAGGCAAAAACTCTCATTTGGTAGTAGACATGCAGTCTATTTGGGGACTCTATCCACACTGAATGTTTCAGTTCAGTACAAAATAATTAATTAAACACCTAATATATGACACAAAAGCCTTGTATGCCATGTGAAAGAGAAAGAATTTTATCCTACACATGATGGAAAGCCACTGATGTGTTTTAAGTAGGAAAATGAGATGGTCAGACATGCACTTTAAATACAGCCATCTGTAGGATAAATTTAAGTAGAAGTTTAGCTCATAGCAAAGGAAATCAGTTAGGGACTATTAAAAATGAAATAAGATAAAGACCTAAAACCAGAGCAGCAATAGTAGGACTAAAGAAGAAAAGGATGAATTTATTTATGAGGAAAAGTCAGTGGCACTAGTGGCTGGCTTGGTATAATAGAAGGAAGAGTCAGTTTCCAGCACAGCAGATTGAGAGTGTTGGTTCCAACAGCTGAGATAGGAAAAACTGGTAGTCTTCAAGTGGAAGTGATGATGATTAGTTCAGTTTCAGATATACTAACTTGAGATTCCAGAGAAAAACCAAGTGGAGACATGCAATAAGAGAGTTAAGTGCACAAGTATGGGTTTAAGACATAAAATATTATTAGAACACGTAGTATTTGGAGGCTGGCTGGTTAGCTCACTTGGGAGAGCATGGTGTCCGTAACACCCAAGGTCATGAGTTCAGATCCCCATACAGGCCAGCTGCCAAAAAAAAAAAAAAAGAACACGTAGTATTTAAATCTATGAAAAACAAGATACTGCTCAACACTGTTCAAGGATAATGTGAAGGATGCTCTGTGGTTAAAATTCTGGGGGAATACAAATATGTTTAAGTACAGGAATAGAGAGAAGCCAGTGAAGGAGAAGGAAAAAAAAGGATCAGAATAGTACAAACTAAGAAAAGAAAGCATGAAGAAAGAGGGCCCCATCCACGGTGGAGTAACAGAAACAGATGCCAAACTGCAAGGAGAAGATAAGGAAGATAAGGAAATAGTCCACAGAGGATGGAAATTAGTCTTTTGAGGACTGGCTGAGAAAAGAAAGAGTAAGGTGCTCAGGTTTGGACAGATAAAGGTTCAAAAGAAAAAATGCTGCTTGAGTTATTAATTGTTTTAAGATGACATAGATAACATAGGTAGGCTTGTAATCAGTAGGTCAGGAAAGGTTAAAAATATAGGGAAGAAAAAAAAAAAACAACAAAGGAAAGAGAAGGGCTAACTGATGGATCAGGACAGAGGGGGAAACTAGAGAAAATGCATTCCAGGGCCCAGACTGAGAGGTTTATCCAGAGGAGGAGGAATGCCTCACCCTTCAAGGAGAGAAGGAAGATATAAGGACGGGTGAAGCATAATAGAGAAGCTAAAGTAAACAACCCTGATCATCCTAAATTTCTTTGGTAAAATAGTGGGCAATTCTTGAGGAGATGGTAGGATTAGTAGCCAAGGAGCTACCCAAGAACATGTAGCAGGATTATTAAAGGCAGCAGGCTATGATGAAAGCTCAGCAGAGGCTGCAGAGCAAGATTATGCTGTTTTGCTAGCTACACTCAGCAGTCCAAAGGGTAAACAGTTCACCTGACCCAGGATCAGAGAGTAGAAGGCAAGGAAATTAAAGGATGCTGGCAATACAGGGGTTTGTAGTGATGGATCATCAGATCTGGTAGGAAAGAAGTACAGAAAGAGGAGGGCTAACAAAATAAGAGAAAATGGAAGCAAAAACCTCAATAAGGTTAAAGAATAGGCTTAAATAAGGTTAAAGAATAGGTTTAGAATGAGTGAGGGACTGAAATAGTTGGAATATGGGCAGTTGTGGTGAATCTTCCAACTCGTGGCAGTATACTTTCTAATGTGGAGTTTTCATCCACATCTCTCTCTCCTCCTCCTGAACCACGAACTCCTAAGCAGGAGTACAGGCTAGATACTGGATATTCTGCATTTATGACCACCAGATTAATATTTGGAGGCCACATCTGAGTTACATGAGACCTAATAAGATGCATTATCATTATTCTAAACACTTGATGAGCAACCATGTGATCTCATCAGCATACACTCCTCCAAGTTCATAACTCAGCAAAAATACAAATGGTCTTATTATGTTCCCTCAAGAAAGCAACATACCAAAGTAAAGGTACATTCAAGAAAAAAAGGTAGCTTCTGATTGGGAAGATCAATACAAGGGTATGTCAAAAAGTTCATGGAAAGGGGCCGGCCCGGTGGCGCACTGCTACAGTGCGCCGCTTGGGAGCGCAGCGGCGCTCCCGCCAAGGGTTCAGATCCCATGTACAGACCGGTTCCCGCTCACTGGCTGAGCGAGGTGCGGGTGCAGCACTGAGGGTTGCGATCCCGTTGCCGGTCCCGGTCCGGTACGGGCGCGACACTGAGGGTTGCGATCCGTTGCCGGACACGAAAAAAGACAAAAAGGAAAAAAAAAAAAAGTTCATGGAAAAATAGAATTAAAAGATAATACAACTGTTTCTAGAACTTTTTGAAGTATTCTCATATTGCAAAAAGTTTCCTGAATATTTTATATTAGTAAACACTGTCTTAGTTCACTTAAAGCCATTTGTCCTTATTCTTTGAGGGTGGGGGATGTCAGCAAATCAGGAGGCAAAATGGTTGCATTCAATAAAACATTATCAAATTCTCTAGTTTAAAAAATATAACTTAAGAGCTGGCCAGTTAGCTCAATTGGTTAGATCATGGTGTTATCACACCAAGGTCAAGGGTTTGGATCCCTATACTGGCAAGCACCAAAAACAAACAAATAAATTAATTAAAATTAAAAATATAATTTGTGAGCTTAGTGATTTTTTTTAAAGATAAACTCCAACTTACCTAGATCTGGCCATTAATATTCTTAGCTTCTGCTGCAGCATCAGGAGTTTAATCATACTTCAAAATACCATATTTTCTTCATTTGCTGACTTAACCTAGAAATAGAAAAAAGTTGAGAATTTCTTATTTTGTTTATTTTTTAATTTTTTTTAAATTTATTTATTTTTTTTCCTTTTTGTCTTTTTTCGTGTCCGGCAACGGGATCGCAACCCTCAGTGTCGCGCCCACACCTCGCCCAGCCAGTGAGCGGGAACCGGTCTGTATGTGGGATCCGAACCCTCGGCGGGAGCGCTGCCGTGCTCCCAAGCGGCACACTGTAGCAGTGCGCCACCGGGCCGGCCCAGAAAAAAGTTGAGAATTTCTTATTTTGTTTAAAGTAATAATATTCCTTATGAGACTTCTGCAACTGTTAGTTCAGTTAATGTATTTAAACAAACTCAAAATTCTAACAAATTGATTAATATACAAGATCAATTTTTAAAATTAGTATGATATGTACATGTTACTACTTCTTTTCAAAAGAAGTAAAAATGCAATAGGTTAAGTTCTATGATGTTTCTGGCTTCTCTGCTACAGCTGACACCAGATAACCCACTTCTCTATAATCTCCTCAGCTGTAAAATGAAGGATTAGTTACGCTAAACCACCTCCAAGGCTCCTTCACAGCTGTAAAAAGCCATTTTAGCCAGTGGCAGACTAATTCTCCACCTCCAATGACTTTTCCTAACCTTCGCTCACTGTCATTACTATTGGAGAACTGACCCTCTTTAGAATCCATCCTCTGTATCTTCCTTTTCCACAAACTGTTCCCCCCAGAACCAAAGAAGTCAGTCAATTAGAAAACATACAGTATGAACAAGCATGCCACTGAGTCACAGGACAGTAAGATTATAGTGATAAATTACAGTCTAGAGTTATAAGAGATTTCACAAGACATTTTTGGAAAACTGATCAATTTATTCACAATGCAGAAAAAAATCAAATTCACTCAAAAAGGGGCATTAATATTTACTAAACCTACCCTATATAGACATTGTGTTAAGGGTTAAGGGAATAGTCTCACTTTAATCTAAATATTAACTTGAGTTAACAAATATTATTGACACCCAAAATAAACTCTTCCAAAACCATGTACCTGCATACAATCAACAATTTCAACTCTGCCCTTCAAATGCCCTATACATAAAATCAGCATGCTGTGTATTTGCTTATGCCCCTTGTGAGATGCTGCTACACCTCACTTTAAGGTGGGTGGCAAACTCAGTGCCTCTTCTTTACCACTTGCTTCTTTTCTCCAGGATTTCAAACATACATCATGTTTTGTCTCTTGCTTGTAAAACAGCCCAGGGCTGAGTTAATTCTACCATAAACCATTTCTCTTGTGTGAATATATATTCTTTGTCCATCTCTCTTTTCTAAGAGATTTTAGCCAATTAACTAAGGAAAATCTCTCTTCCTCACTTTCTTCATTCTACTTCTAAGTATTCTCCAATACCCACACTGAAATGAGGATTATGATAATAAATAATATTAAGAGAAATGAGAGTGATCCACCTGTAGCTCAATATCTAGAAAAGTAGTAAGTTAAAAGAATCAGTGAACCAACTTATAAAGCTCTTCAAAATATTAAACAGCCCTCATTTGAATCTCTGGAAATTTATTATTCTGACCTCCTTTTGAGGATCAATATTTATTCAGTTTTATTGTTCAATTATTTTGATTATTAGCACTGCCAAAGTATTGCAGAGCTTTTGCTTGCTTTTACTGTTTTTCAGTACAAATAGCCAGCATGTCAGTTGTTTCAGGGATTAAAAGACTTTCTGTGCCTCATTTAAAAGGATACTTTCTACAAGAAAACACATTATGAGTTCCAAAGAACTGACATACCAAAGTACTCCTGGGAATGAACACAACCCAATGAACTGCAGGTGTCCTGCCTTTGATTTTCCAATGTGGATGCCTCAGATGCTCTCCTTGACTTCTTAACACCCTTTGGTTTCTCCCCACTATTAGAAAACTAAGAACCAAAAGCTAATCAGGAGGTAGTAAGAGGGAAGAGGTGGGTAAAGCCACTATATGGAGCTCAAATCTTATTGTTGTAACATGGATGTTTTTCTATAAAATAGATATGCATAACAACATTAACTATGATGCTTTCTTAAAGGGAATACAATGATTTTACCAAGAAAATTATCAAGAGGCTAAAAATTACACTAAATGTTGTCTACTACCACCCTATTTTTCTATAATAAACAAATTTTAAAGCCCTACTGTATTCCAGACAGAGTCATTTGGATTATCTAATTTAATCCAAACAATCTATGAGGTAGATACTACCATTATTTCCTTGTTTTAAAACAAGAGGCTTTAAAAGGTTAGGTAGCTTTCCCAAGGTCGATAGCTGATCAGAGGAAAGGCCAGACTTAAATCCTGAACTGACTACAAAAGCCAAGCTCTTACACATGTAAAAAGCTTAAAACAGTGCCAAGCATACAGTAAGCATTCAGCAAATGTTAGCTATTGAAATAATAATTTATTATAAAACAATACTGTATGTCTTTGGCAGTCAACCAACCTCTCTGTGCCTAGATTTCCTCATTTATAAGATTAGGACACCTACTTCACAGAGTTACTGTGAAAACCAAATAAATTCTAAATATAAAGAAATTTAGAAAAGTATACAGTGCCTTAAAAAAACAAGGCATTATTATATTACCACTATCGGTAAAATCCTGTCTCATATCACAAAGAAGCCTTTTGCACTGTAAACACAGAAAGCCTAGAACTTAAGCACCATCCTTATAACAAGTGTTACATTAATAAATTTAGTAAAGCTGTCCTAAATTATTCCAATATGATTCTTGCAGAATGTCAAGCAAAGAGAACACTGAACTCTATTCACAAGCGTGATTATAAATTTGGTGTTTAAGAAGGTATATTTGCTCTCTCGGTTCACTAGCACTGAGGGTAAAACTGGATTATACTACAGAAGTTCTGTTCAAATACAGACAGGACAGAATACCTATAGTTAGAAGCATAGCAACATAACTCTAAATTTTGGGCCCAGCTAACTGCCATGTTTAATTACATTAAAAGAATCAAGAGGATGGCATTCAAAAACCGTGTTCTTTGTGTCCGTTTTTTTTTTTTAAAGTCATTAGGTAGATCTTTTCTTATTTATACACACTAGTTTTTGTTTATTCTTAACATTTACAAGGATTTTTTTTTTTATTACTTATTCTGAGGAGAGGAGTTAAAAAAAAAAAAAAAAAGTATAATGACCAGCCACACACACACAAAAAAGTTAAGGATGGGAGATTCTCAGATTCTCAGTACATTCTACAGCTACCTGATCCAGAGCCATTATGTGAAAAGCAAGGACACCTGCACCATACACACAAAACTACAAAGGTATATTGAGTATTTTTAAGCATCTGTAAAAATTGCTGTATCTGCATATTCCCAGAGTTTTCTTCCTTTACGTTTTTTATTCTAAGGGCAATGTTGGTGAACTGCTTTGCAAATCATAACCCTCCACCCACCTCCCCTTTTTTGAAGTCTTGAAAAAATCAATTACATTACTTACAAATCACTTCAGTATCTGGTACTTTCTTTTCCTGGAAACTCTTTATGTCTAATCTAAATTCCTTGTACTGCAATTTAAGCCAGATTCCTCTCATTTCTCTTTTCTCTGTAAGAGACAAGTAAAACCAGGATGATCAAGAAAGATTAGGGCTGACCAGTTAGCTCAGTTGGTTTGAGTGTGGTGTTGATAATGCCAAAGTCCAGGGTTAGATTCCTGTTACCAGCCAGCCTCCAAAAAAAAAAAGAAAATTAAACACATGCTTAAGTATACTTAAACTGCCATCATTTCATTTTTCTGTGAATATATCTAAAATATTAATAAAGTATGATTTATATCAGACATTGCTGCTTGAATTAAGCTAATAAAGTTACTTAGTAAACAAAATTTTGTAAAAAAACTATCAAAATTAAGGAAAAAATTTTAAAATGAACTTATTCATTTCTCTATCCATAAAGATAAAAGACACATTCTTTGATTCCAAGGAGCTTACTGTCTAGTGAGGGAGACAGGCCAAAAAATGAATACATGGCAGAGTCACAGACCCATGTGCTAGTGCTATCAGAACATTTAACTCATAGCAGAAAGAACAACAAAAGTGTCAAGAAAGACCTCCTGGGAAAGCTGATCCCTAAGTTGAGTCCTGAAAGATGGATGGGAGTTAGCTAGGACAGGGCAATCCAGATCAAGGAGGATGTATGCAAAAGCACACAAGCCTAAACACATATGACCTCCTTCAGGAGAAGCAAGTAGTTCTCTTGAATTCGAATGTAGGGTGTGCATGGGAAAATATCAGGAGACAGGTAGGAAGGTACGTGCCGTGGCCATTTCATGAAAAGTCGATTTGCACTAACTGAGGGCAATTCACATTTTCCCTTGCAATCTCAAAGACATCACTAATGTCCTACCAAAATACTTTTCCTATAGAGGCAGAAAATCTAGATCATATGAGAATTTCACCACAAATTGGTAAGCATAAAATTAATAGTATTTTACTGTCTGTGATGCCCAAAGTCTAATCTTCAAATCACAGTATCCATCTATAAACACAAACATTCCCCTGCTACAGCATCTGAACTTACAGTGAGTGTCACTGTATGATGATGACCTGAACCTCAGATTTCCCTCTCCCTTCCAGACCTAGAAACATCACCCACCTCAACCCCAAATTTCACACTAAATCGGTCAAAGTCACTCTCAATCATGCATTTTGGTTTTTAGGAACAGAAATACAAGAATATGTATATAGATTCTTATATGTATACATAAAACAATTTTGTGTATGTATTTAGCAAATACTAAGAAAATGTTACTAAAATAGTTGCTAAAAATAAAATAAGAAAAAGCTAAAATGGAAGATAATATCAAATACAACCTCTACCTTTAATAATGCTGGTAATAACTCAATCCTGGAGTCTTCCCTTGACCTCGGAATGTACTTATAGCCAGAGATACTGGTGATAAAATTTACACAACTAAATCAGAGTTCCCATAATTTCTGCCCTATGATATGTGCAAACCCAGCAGATAAGTCACTTGGCCTTAGCTAATTCAATAATGTAATCAGTACCAAGGGCAACAATCCCAGCACTTTCAATCACAGGAGATAAACATATTATCAGCCTTTAGAATTCCCAAAGAAAATCTTACTTTAGTGCTTTATGTTGCAATATAAAAGTATGTACAAGGAAATCAAATACTCTCCTTCGGCAATACCAAAGGGATAAACATACTATATGAGGGATCATGTAGCTTTTTCTATTAAAAATTCAGATTGCACCATAGTACAAAAACAAAGAAAAAGAAAGAAAAAAGAAAAGAAAAAAGAGGTGTAATTTCAAGGTAGCAGTAAAAAAGTATAGTACAGGCATTCTCTAGAAAGCATTTATCATTAACTCTGAAACTTTGAATGAATATATTTGACCTTATAAGGATAGTGCATTCAATTTTCTGTAAACACTGTACATCAGAATTCCAAGTTTGTATTCTTTAACTCAGTGATGATTTCTTTATATTAATTATTACAACTGTGTCAGATTAATAAATGATTGTTAATCTCACAATAAACTCTAGTTTATAAGTTTACTAACAAGCAGGGACTGAACTCTAGCATAATAAATACTTAACTTATGAAAAACCATATATCATACAAAATCTTTAACCCAATACCCATTTACTAAAAAGTACTGTGAAACTCAAAGAAACTGCTATTTCCCAAATAAATGTCATATTCTTCTTACTATAATCCTTGAATAACTTAAAGTCGGTTCAATTTTTTCTAATAAAACATTGTGTTTTTACTTAATGAGGTTTTACAAAACTGAGCGACAGTAGGAGGCAAAACTCCAAGTATGAATTTTACAATATCTTCCTTAGTATGATATAACTAATAGTTTTTAAAAAGCATTTGGCTTTATGGCTTTACTCTTTAAAACAACAAAAATTTAAATGTAAGTCACTCTAATTTCAAACTTCATGTTAAATAAATATACAAATTATAACTATATTCAAACTATAAATGTCAACAGACACTAAAAAGACAAGAAAATCCCTAGACATGTTTAATTTTTATATAATATTCTTAACATAGAACTAAATATAAACATTAATGATGGGTAACAAAAGTAAATAAAAAGGTTATTTTTCAAAACTGAATATACAGGTGTATATGTAGGATTTACCATAAATCTATATTTCCAAATTCAGGTGGATATCATGTTACTTACTAGACTAATATTAGAAGCCTAAATATTGACTATGTGTATGTAAAATGTGTATACACATACACACACACACAACCTGCTCAAAATAAGCTAGGCCAAATGCCAACCAACTCTAAATAACACCCAAAACAAATTGTTTCATGAAAGCTCATCAGTTTCTGCACTTAACTCAGTCTAAAATGCTCTTAAACATACACTCAACTTTTCAACTGTTTGAGCAATGCATTCAAAATTACTATTACAAGCTAGCATTTAACAACTCACCTGATTCAAATATCCCACTAATACAAATGTTTGCTCTGTTTTCTAACACTCTCCAATCTTACAAAATATCCACCCCAGAAAGTTAAGCAGAAATATTTACATCCGAGTACATCTATCCATGTGATTAATTTTTATGGGGCCATTAATAAGCATTGTTCAAAGAATGTTTAGTGACAAAGAAAAAAATGTTCATGATATAAAGTTAAGCATACTTACACACACACATGCATGCACGCACGCACGCACGCACGCACGCACACACACACACAAAATGTAATATGGTATCCTGGGTTGAAACCTGGAACAGGAAAAGGACATTACGCTGGCCAGCTGACTCAGTTGGTTAGAGCATGGTGCTGATAGCACTAAGGTCCAGGTTTCAATCCTTGTACCAGCCAGCCACCAAAAAAAGGAGAGAGAGAGAAAACGGACATTAATGGAAAAACAGGTGGAATTCAAATAGTCTGTAGTTTAGTTAATAGTATTATACCAGTG
>NW_007727270.1:31563-32137 GCF_000696425.1 Galeopterus variegatus
TAATAATAATAATAATAATAATAATAATAATAATAATAATAATAATAATAAGCAAATGGGATAATATCAAACTAAAAAGCTTCTGCACAGCAAAAGAAATAATAGAGTTAAGAGACAACCAGCAGAGTGGGAGAAAATATTTGCAAAATATACATCTGACACAGGATTAATATCCAGAATATACAAGGAACTGAAACAACTTTACAAAACAAAATCAAGTAACCCAATTAAAAAATGGGCAAAGGAGCTAAATAGGCATTTCTCAAAGGAAGATATATGAATGGCCAACAGACACATGAAAAAATGCTCAACATCACTCAGCATTCGGGAAATGCAAATCAAAACCACACTGAGAAACTGTCTCACCACAGTCTGGATGGCTAATATCCGAAAGACTGTGAATGATAAATGCTGGCGAGGTTGCAGAGAGACATAGGAACTCTCTCATACATTGTTGGTGGGACTGCAAAATGGTGCAGCCTCTATGAAAAATGGTATGGAGGTACCTCAAAGTATTACAGGTAGATCTACCATATGATCCAGCTATCCCACTGCTGGAAATATACCCAGAGGA
>NW_007727270.1:33140-76245 GCF_000696425.1 Galeopterus variegatus
ACATAACAACTACAGTTCCTTGAAGTTGATACGACAAGCGAACAGAAAGGACATTGTTGGGTGGGAGGGGGGAGAGGGAGGAGGGAGGGAGGTTTCGGTAATGGGCCACAATAATCAACCACATTGTATATGAACAAAATAAAATTTTTTAAAATAAATTAAAAATTTTTAAAAATAACATTTTCACTTTTCTCTCCCTTACCCCCCCCACAAAATACATAAACCCAAAACACCAGACTAATACATGCTAAAATGTTAACATTGATTCACTTGGTGGTAGAATGAAAAGCATTTTTTTCTTTATATTTACTAGAGTGTAAATTGCTTTTATAATCAATACATTATTTACTAAACATACATAGCAATATTTATTAAAGATTTCTTTAGAAAGAAAAGCTGTAAATGCCTAAGCAGAGCCCAAAGGCAGACTACATACAAAAAACAGGTTAGAGCAGAATGTGAAGAACACAGTGGCCCAGAGAAATTGCTGGGAGAATTTACTAATTAAGTAAAGCCTAATTAGTAAATGCTGGGAACTTGCCAACATGTAGAACTTAACATCTATTCTCAGAGGCCTGAGGCCAGCAAAGTTATACTCAGAATTCGTGTCTTAAGGGAATGTTCTGAAAGGCCCCCTTATACTAAGAATTTATGGAGACACAAAGCCTGGATTTATTCTAAACAAAAATAATGTAGTTGGACACCTGGTATATAACTGCCCACTAACAACTTCCAGAGATCCTCTTTAGCACCACAGTGTGTTCTCTAAATTCTTCTCCCCTGCTTCTTCTTCCCTCTCTAACATCTTTCTACTACCTATTCTCAGTACTTAGCCCCAAGGCCTAAAAATGGCACCTTGGTGCCATTTAGCAACATGGGTAGAATTATCAGGGTCTAAAGACCACTGGGACTACAGAATCAAATTCTATTTCAGATGTTTGACAGGTGCTCCTCACAGAAGTTTTTGCTTTGTTTTTTCTCCTGATACTTTCAGGGCAAAATATGTTCTAGCAACTCCATTAAGCCATAAGAGGGGAAATTTTAATCAACAGCAAATGTTCTCCAACCAAAATGAAAAAATAAAATACATTTCGTCCTTTAAAGAAAGTGCCAAGGGAATCAGACAGACTGCATTTTGATAATCACTTCCAACCTAGAACCAGAATGATTGATATGTGTTAGGGTGTTTGCTCCTCTTGAAATTGCTCTAGGTGAGTAGTTCTGGGTATTGTGTTGCTTTTTAAAAATAGTTTTTAATTCTTAGCTTATTACAGGTCACCATCATTCTCAGCTGAGAATATAGAAGGTCCTAGAAATGCTGCTTAATAAACATGTATATGCACTCTTTTTTAGTTTACTCTTCTACATCTTCGTCGACTCTGTAATCAGATATCCAGGCTTATTATTCTTAATAAGGTGCAAAATAAGGTCTCGTACTCAAAGCCAAAGGGTATTTGTATGTTGAACTACCTGGCCTTTAACAGTTCTGTAACAGTGACTTTAAGCATCAGAAGCCTTTTTTTTGCTCACTTTCTAGTTCTTGGTCATGTTTAAGAAAACAGAGGTATGATATTATGATATTTATATATTGGTTTTCATCCACAGTTCCTGGCTCCTATTACTCTCTGACCTTCTCCTGCCCTCCTTTCACCTGCTCCTTTTTCTCCCCAAAGCAAGAAATTCTCTGACCTACCTTAGCTGGCTGTAGGTCATAAGACCTCTGTTTCAGGAGGGGACCTGCCCCATGCCTGGGAGGAAGGAATGCTACACAGAGGGGCCAAGAAGAATCTGAACAAACAGGCCTTATTGGGTTCCCCCCGCCCAAGCTGTGTAGTGTTAGATCATACCCTTTTTGTCCAATTACATTTCTACATGGTTTTCCATGCTTTGCTTATGCCTACAATATAAAGCTTGCATAAAAACCCAAGAGTACAAGGTTCTGGGAGATTCTGGGTTAGCTGAACACGTGGAGGGTCCTGGAGGATGGCATGCCTGGGGAAGGCATGGAACCTCTGTGCCCCATCCCCCATATATCTCTCTATACATCTCTTCATCTGTACACTTCTTAATATCCTCTATAATAAACAAGTAAACTTAAGTATTTGTTTTCCTGAATTCTGTGAGCCACTGAAGAAAACTAATCAAACCCAGAGGCAGTTGTGGGAAGCCTAATTTATAAGCAATTTTTTTTTTTTTGGGGGGGGGGGGGGCTGGCTGGTTTGGGGATCCAAACCCAGAAGCCTGATTTATGGCTGGTTGGTCAGAAGTTCCAGACGCCTGGACTTGCAAGTGGCATGTGAAGTGGGGGGCTGTCTTGAGGAACTGAGTCCCAATGTGGGATCTGACACTATCTCCAGTGTAAAAATTTAATCGAGTTAAAGGACACCGAGCTGCGATCTGCTGGAGAACTGCTTGCTTGCTTGCTAGTTGGGAAAAATTCCCACACATGGGGACACAGACGTCTGTCCTCTGTGCTAATGATTGTTACTGAGTTAACAAGTACAGGAAAACACGGTTTGTGTGCATGTGGGTTTTTTTTCACCTACAAGAGGCTACCAAGAAAGTAATCCTCAGGTGTGGAGGCCACTATATTGTTACTGTTGGTGTTATTATTTTGAATACTAATAGAGATATATACTGTTTTTCATCAAAGCTGAGACACAATTGATATTATTGCTGATATTTTATATACCACCTTGAAAGAAAAAAAGTTGTCAATTAAACTATAACATGATATAACTAACTATAATGATACCTGATTGTAAGATACACCCAAATTTTAGTGAACAAAATTAGGAAATGACTCTTAGAATGAATGAAATACGGTATATGGTCAATGAAAGAACTCTCAATGCATTACAAATAACACTAACAAAAAGTTGTTAGGGCCGGCCCAGTGGCGCACTCGGTAGAGTGCGGCGCTTGGGAGCGCGGCAGCGCTCCCGCCAAGGGTTCGGATCCCATATAGAGACCGGTCCGCTCACTGGTTGAGCATGGTGCGGGCGCGACACCGAGGGTTACAATCCCGTTACTGATCAGAAAAAAGACAAAAAGGGAAAAAAAAAAAGTTGTTAGATGATTTTTTTCTTTGCTCCTTTTCTGATGCTAGAAGGTAGTTACAACCAAGCATCCAATTTTAGATTTTAGAGCATCCAAGACTGATGTTCTTTTGAGCCCTTAAATACTGATCTAAAGAACAATCTCATAATGCAGACTGCTGGCAACAAATGCAAAAATGAAGGTGAAGAAATTAATCAAAATATTACTAGAAGCCAAATTTAGAACACTTAATTTTCCTTCTCTACCACTTTAATGCCCTACCCTTCAAAGTTTCATGGTTTGTTTTCCTTCAGATTTATCTTAAACTTAGGATATCAACCATCCACAGTGAAGGTAATTCTGAGGAGCCACACTGAGAAGTATGAGGGATCTAAAAAAGCTAATGGAAAATGTTTTATGAAAAAACTATGCATGGATCACAAATTTTTTTGCATCAAAATAAACTGGTACTAACTTTTTATAACATGTCTGAACAGGATCTAGTTTGAGGCACTAAGAAGGATAAGACATCAGTTTGAAAAGAGCCCCTATCAGAGCAACATGAATTCTGCTGAAATTGAAGAACAAACATTGAACTGATGGTGGAGATTTGGTGGAAAAACAGTGAAATCATTGATGCTTTCCAAGAAGTTTAGGAGGACAATGACTCAAAGAAATCAGCAGTTTACAAATAACTTGTTTTAAGAAGGGATGAGAAGATGTTGAAGACGAAGCCCACAGAAGCAGACCATCCACTTCAAACTGCAAGGAATAAATTAATCTTGTTCATGCCCTAATTGAAGAGGACCAACAACTAACAGCAGAAACAATAGCCAACACCACAGACTCTTCGACTGGTTCAGCTTACACAACTCTGACTGAAAAATTAAAGTTGACCAAACCTTCCATTCAATGGGTGCCAAAACTGTTGTACCCAGATCAGCTACAGTCAACAGCAAAACTTTCAATGGAAATTTTAAACAAGTGGGATCAAGATTCTGAGGCATTTCTTCAAAGACTTGTAACAGGAGATGAAACATGGCTTTACCAGTACCATTCTGAAGACAAAGCACAATCAAAGCAATGGCTACCGTGAGGTGCAAGTGCTCCAGGCAAAGCAAAAGCCAACCAGGCAAGAGCAAAGGTCATAGCAACAGTTTCTTGGGATGCTCAAGGCATTTTGCTTGTTGATTTTCGAGAGAGCCAAAGAACAATAACATCTGATTATGAGAGTTTTTTGAGAAAGTTAGCTAAAGCTTTAGCAGAAAAACACCCAGGAAAGCTTCACTAGAGAGTCCTTCTCCAACACAACAATGCTTCTGCTCATTCCTCTCATCAAGCAAGAAGAGCACTTTTTTGAGTTTCAATGGGAAGTCATTAGGCCTCCACCTTACAGTCCTGTTTGCTCCTTCTGACTTTTTATTTCCTAATCTTAAAAAAAATCTTTATAGGGCACCATTTTTCTTCAGTTAATAATGCAAAAAAGACTACACTGAAATGGTTAAATTCCCAGCTCTTTAGGAATGGACAAAATGGCTGGTATTATTCCTGACAAAAGTGTCTTAAACTTGACAGAGCTTATGTTGAGAAATAAAGTTTATATTTTCATCCTTAAATTCCATTTTTCCATGAACTTTTTAAAGTCCCCTCATACTGCTAAGGTCACTGGAGCTATTCCCTCTGAGTATAACTTATGATAAAGTATAATTTGAAAGCAATTGTGAGAATATTTCTTAAAAAAGAAAAAGGGGGGGGCCCCCATGGCTCACTCAGGAGAGTGCGGCACTGATAGTGCCGAGGCCATGGGTTCGGATCCTATATAGGGATGGCCGGTGCACTCACTGGCTGAGCATGGTACAGACCACGCCATGCTGAGGGCTGTGGCTGTGATCCCCTTACCGGTCAAAAAAAAAAAAAAAGACAAATATGGAGAAAACAAATCTCTACAGAAAAGTCAGAATTTCTAAGATGTTTTATTCTGTTCCATTTTCAAAATGTTTCTTCACCAGTACTGGCTGAAAAGCTGCCTACTTTAAATTCTCCTTTTAAAAAAATCTTTGAATTTTTTTCAAAGAATGAAGTTTACAAAGCTACAAAGAATATTAGTTTCATATAATTATGTATATAAGACACTCATGTAAAAGCTTTAAAAGTTTAAATTTTCCACATACAAATTACATATTTGAATTATCTGAAACTATTAACCCTTCTAAATAGAAACTACAATATGGCTCAGGCAAGATTTTAATTCCCATATGATTAACAAATGGCATACAACATCTCTGTCACTTAAGTGTACTTTAAATACTACATTACAATCTAAAATAAAAGGCTTTGTTTAGCATTCTAAATTTCTCCAGTAAAAGGCTATATCAACCTCCAATAATGCCAGGCAGCATGATGCAGTGAAACTATGGGTTTTGGGGCTAGAGAGATCTGAGTTCTTAATCTCTCAATCTACATTTCCTCACAGGTAAGTTAAAAACACTTCCTACCATTACCACTCTCTACTTCATGTGGTTGTCACAGGTTTGGAGGCTGTTAAAGTAATAACCACAGGGGTCAAATTAGGGTAGTGAACAATGAAGATGGAGAAAAGAGGGAGGATTAGAGTGATACTTAGGAGCTACCATCAATAACACCTGGTGATTGATTAGACTGGGAGGGAAAGCAGAAGTTCAGGAGAATGCCCACATTTTAAATTTAGTAACAGTACATTTAGTGAACTAGGGAACATAGAAAGGACACAAAATTTACAGAAGCACATAAGCTCAGTTTTGAATGTACTGTGATGCCCATGAGATATCCAGGTGGAAATGCTCAACAGACAAACAGAAATACAGGTATGGAGGTGGGAGAAAGATCTGGGCGTCATCAGCTTATGGATACAAGATGAGACTGCCTAGTGAGAAGAAAAGTAAGACCTACAGAAACTCAGAAACACCAACATTTAAAGTAACTGCAGAGGAAGAAAAGCCCACAAGGAGAATGAACACTCTCTGTCCAAGAAGAGAAAAATCCCCCAAGACTGTGGTATCACAGAAGCCTAGGGAAGAGTGAATCAAGGTAAGATGAGATACAAAAACAGTGTCAAATCAGTAAGGTAAGACTGCAGAAATCAGAGACAGTTAGTTTGGTGAAAGGAATATTGAGCAGTACACATGAGCATAACAGAGACAGATAGTTGTCTCCAAATGTTCTTCTTATGAGACAATGAACTTGATTTACTCCTGAAATAGAAACTGGACCAATCCACAGAAGTCTATGGGAATCAAACAAACTCCCATCTATTTAACAAAGAACTGAGTTCCCTTTAAATGTTGAATTAATCACTAATAATGTTTCAGTAGATGACATTACTGATTAAGAAGCTGGATGAGACGATTTGAGCTTTTCCTTCAATTGAAGTAAATTTCAAGGACTAAACTAAATCATTAAAAGGAACAAAAGGAAAGACACAACAAAAGAGTTTTTAAACCTTAGAAACACAGGTTGGCTGGTTAGCTCAGTTGGTGCTGATAACACCTAGGTCCAGAGTTTGATCCCTGTACCAGCCAGCTGCCAAAAAGTAAATAATAAATATGTAGAAACATAAATTAATAGTTCTATAAAGTTTTAAAAATTATATTCAAATAACTCTGAGTAAAACATAAGAAGATAATCGTTTTTAACCTTGTGAGTCCAAAGTAAAACATTTACTATGATATAAAGTTTTATCTGCACTAAATTTTACGGATAATTTTGAGCTGTAATAACTCTGTTTACTGTCATCAAAACCTACCTAATTGTTTTTTCATAACTTTCTACTGCTAAATAAAAAAATGTGCTCTTTGTTTCTTTCCTTTTTATTTTTTTTTTAAAGCTTGGGCACTTAAGTGTCTTTGTTTTAAAGCAGAGTTTAATAGTCATCTGCAGGCCGGCCCGTGGCTCACTCGGTAGAGTGCGGTGCTGATAACACCAAGGCCACGGGTTCGGATCCTATATAGGGATGGCCAGTTTGCTCACTGGCTGAGCATGGTGCTGACAACACCAAGCCAAGGGTTGAGATTCCCTTACCGGTCATCTTTAAAAAAAAAAAAAGTCATCTGCAATGCTGGATATTTTCCAATTGGCCCTCCAAAGCCACTCTCTAACTTTCTCCATCCTGCTCTGTGTCCTATGAGCCAGACCTGCCTGGAGCACCAGAAGACCAGGTTGGCTGTGGCTCCATTCCTTACTGAGGTTCTTCTACTGATGGCCCCTATCAGGACTATAGCTCTTGTGGTTCAGGTAACCACTCCTCCCCTGGCCCTTTTAGACCCAGAAGTGTTAACAGCTTCCTGCTGTTGTTAGCTAGTCTGGTCATCATCACTTGCTGGTTTCCTCTAACCAGCCCACAGTGTGTAAATAATCCCTTCATAATTCTTTTCCATTACAAGGTTCTTGCCAGAACCCTGACTTACACAGTTGTTACTGATGTTTTCAATACAGTAATTATACGTATATTACGTTATACATTTATCACCAGCAAATACCTTATGAGAAAAGAACCAGCTTTTATATTTCTTAGCCAAACCAAAAAAATGCCTTATAATAAAAAATAAAAATTACCAACCTAAAAATGGCTGAAAGGAAGAAGAAATTACTTGTAAATTTTAAGACTGATACCTAATCATCTTGCAGTCATCCTTGACATCTCTCACATCCCATTTACAAGCCATCAATTCTTTCAGATCTATCTTCAAAATATATCCCAAGTTCAAATACTGCTTACCATCTTAACCACTAATTCTCTAATCCAAGCTACCAACATTCTTTGTCTGAATTTATGCAACTCTCTTCTAATTGGTCTCTAACTCAGCTTGTCCCGCTCTAGTCTTTTCTCAACAAAGCAACCAGCATAATTCTGTTAAAAAGCTAATCAAGGTCCGGCCCGGTGGCGCACTGCTACAGTGCGCCGCTTGGGAAGTGCGGCGGTGCTCCCGCTGAGGGTTCGGATCCCACATGCAGACCGGTTCCCGCTCACTGGCTGAGCGAGGCGTGGGAGCGACACCGAGGGTTGTGATCCCGTTGCCGGTCCCGGTCTGGTACGGGCGCGACACTGAGGGTTGCGGTCCATTGCCGGACATGGAAAAAAAAAAAAAAAGACAAAAAAAAAAAAAAAAAAAAAAAAAAAAAAAAAAAAAAAGCTAATCAATACTTTTTTTTTAATGGTAAAAATCATGACTCTCGTAAAGACAGTAAAATGAACATATGTCAAAAATACTAAACTCATTAATGATGGAACAAGTAAGATGTTACAACTGGCTCAGAAAAAAATTCCAAGAACCACACATACATAGAAAA
Source organism: Galeopterus variegatus (assembly GCF_000696425.1). Classification (NCBI taxonomy): domain Eukaryota; kingdom Metazoa; phylum Chordata; class Mammalia; order Dermoptera; family Cynocephalidae; genus Galeopterus; species Galeopterus variegatus. Next base: position 41,505 of record NW_007727270.1, read on the forward strand.
TAAGGAATTTTAAAATGAATTCACAAATAGATGCAAAATAGGTATACGCAGAAGGCAATAATCAACTTCACTCCCCTGGACATAATTTGCATCTCTATGCAAAACAGGTAAAGGGCAACAAACATACTTGTATTTCTATGAATAAGATTTAATTGCATTTTGTATTCATTATTTTTATTGTGGTAATGTACACATAAAAATCTACCATCTTAACCATTTTTAAGTGTACAGTTCAATGATATTAAATACATTCATAATGTTGTGTATCCATTACCACCATTCATCTCCAGAACTCAATTTTCATCTTGTAAATCTGGACACTGTACCCATTAAACAATAACTCTCAATTTCCCCCTTCCCCCAGTCTCTGGCAACAACCATTCTACTTTCTATTATTTTGACTGTGCTACTTCCTTCATATAAGTGGAATCACACAGTATTTGTCTTTGTGACTGGCTTATTTCACTTAGCATAATGTCTTCAAGGTTCATCCATGTTACAGCATATTATAGAATTTCCTTCCTTTTGATGGCTGAATAATACTCCATTATATGTATATACTACATTTTCCTTCTCCATTCACCTGTCCACAGATACTTGGGTTACTTCCATGTTTTAGCTACTGTGAATAATGCTGCTATGAACATGGGTATACAAATATCTTCTCAAGACCCTGCCTTCAATTCTTAGGGATATATACCAAGAAGTAGAATTACTACATCATGTGACATTCTATTTTAAATTTTTTGAGGAACCACCATACTCTTTCCCACAGTGGTTGTACCACTTTATATTCTCACCAACAGCGCACCAGGGTTCCAATTTTTCTACAGCCTCGTCAACATGTTACTTTTTTTTTTTGTAATAGTAGCCATCCTAATGAGTGTGAGGTAGTATCTCATTGCAGTTTCAATTGGCATTTCTCTAATCATTGCTGATGTTGAGCATCTTTTCATGTACTTATTGGTCATGTGTATATCTTTGGAGAAATGTCTAGTCAAGTCCTTGGCCCATTTTTTATTGGGTTGTTTTTTTGCTGTTGAGTTTTAGGAGTTCTCTATATATTCTGGATAATAATCTCTTATCAGATATATGATTTGCAAATATTTTCTCCTATTCTGTATGCCGCCTTTTTACTCTATTAATAATGTCCTTTGATGCACAAAATTTTAAAATTTTCATTAAGCCCAGTTTGTCTATTTTTTTTGTTGTTGTTGTTGCCTGTGCCTTTGGAGTCATATCCAATAAATCACAGCCAAATCCAATGTCATAAAGCCTTTGTCCTAAATTTTCTTCTTTTTTTTTAGTTCTAGGTCTTACATTTAGGTTTTTGATCTATTTTGAGTTAATCTTCATATGTGGTGTTAAGTAAGGGTCCAACTTCATCATTTTGCAAGTGAATATCATTTTCCCAACACCATTTGTTGAAAAGACAGTCCTTTCCCCATGAATGGTCTTGGCGCCCTTGTCAAAATCATTTGAACATATATGCAAGGGTTTATTTCTGGGCCCTCTATTTTATTCCACTGGCCTATACTCATATGTCTGCCTTTATACTAGTATCACAATGTTTTGACTACTGTAGCTTTGTAGTACATTTTGAAATCAGGAAGTGTGAAACCTCCAGCTTTGTTCTTTTTCAAAATTGTTTTGACTATTCACGATCCTGTGAGATTCTAAATGAATTTTAGGATGGGCTTTTCTATTTTAGCCAAAACATCATTGGGATTTTGATAGGAATTGCATTCAATCTGTAGATCGCTTTGGGTAACATTGACATCTTAAAAATATTAAGTCTTCCAAATCATGAACATGACATGTATTTCCATTTATTTATTTTGTCTCTTTTTCTTTTTCTTTTTTTGGCAGTTGGCCAGTGCAGTGTCTTTAATTTCCTTCAGCAATATTTTATAGTTTTCACTGTAGAAGTCTTTCACCTCCTTGGCTAATTTCAACGTATTTTATTCTTTTCAATGCTACTGTAAATGGAATTATTTTCTCAATCTCCCTTTCAGATTGTTCATAGTTAGCGTAGAAATGCAACTGATTTCTGCGTGTTGACTCTACAGCCTGCTACCTTTCTGAATTCATGTATTAATTCTAACAGCTTTTTTTTTGGTGGAATCTTTAGTGTTTTCTACATATAAGATCATATCATCTGTGCACAGAGATAAATTTACTTCTTTTCCAGTTTGGATGCCTTTCATTTCTATTTCTTGATGAATTACTCTGGCTAGAATTTCCAATACAATGTTGAATAGAAGTGGCAAAAGCAGGAATCCTTGCCTTGTTCCTGATCTTAGAAGAAAATCTTTCAGTCTTTCACCATTGAGTATGATATTCACTGTGAGTTTTTCATATATGGTTTTTATAATGTTGAGGTAGTTTCCTTCTATTCATAGTTTTAGGTTTTTTATCATGAAAAGATGCTGAATTTTGACAAATGCTTTTTCTGCATCAAGATGTGTTTTTCTTTTCTTCATCCTGTTAATGTGGTGTATTATGCTTATCAGTTTTCCTATATTGAACCATCCTTGCATTCCATGGAAAAATCCCACTTGATCATGGTCTATAATCCTGTTCAATATGCTGCTGAATTTAGTTTGCTAATATTTTGTTGAGGACTTTTGTGTCAATGTTCATGATTCGACTGCATTTTTAACAGTTTTCTATAACTTATGGTACTGTAAAATAGCTCAAAGAAAATGAGACAGAGATATATTCAATGGTAGAACTAGACAGGGCACCCACTCATCACTTTTTGCCCATCTCACAGTGGTTCATAACTTTTCCTGACAAAATCTGGCAATAGTAGCTCCCTTCTTCCCCACCAATAAAAATTAAAAACTTTTAAATAGCCTTCAAGGTCCTCAATTTTTTGTATCATTTCCTGCCCCTCCTGATCCACTACTGATTACGTACTTTATGATGCCTCTCTCTTTCACTCTGCTTCAGCCACGCTGCCCTCCTTGTTGTTTCTGGAATATACCAAGTACGTTCTTACCCCAGATCCTTTGCAACTACTACTCTTCATACCTGGAATGGTCTTCTGCCAGATTCCCACATAGCCTGTTTACTTACTTGCTTCAGGTCTTCACTCACAGATCAATTTATTAGAGGACTTCCCTGAGTACCCTATAAAAATAAACCTATACCAATTGCCCCACAATGGTACTCCCTTTTCCACTTTCTCTGCTATATTATTCTCCAAATGACTTATCACCAAGTGGCATACTATATACTGGCTTTTTTTTTTTTTCTTGATTCCCTATCTCCACCCCATTGCCACCACAAAATATGCAAACTCCATAGGGGCAGAGATTTTGTTCAATTATATATCCCCACTACCTAAAGAGTGTCAGACACATATTAAAAGTTCAATATGTTTTAGCTGAATTAATAAATACCCTAATACTAGATACTGTTTAAAAATAGCAACACACATTCATAAATTTTGTGCCTGAATTTCTGCAACATGAAAACATGTCAATAAAACTACAACCAAATAATCTTCCATTTTTAATTAACATGTTAATTAACAGCTCTTTATTAAGCTAAATAAACAGGGCTCAGAATTATCACTTACATTTGTCTACACACTGACAGCTATTTCATGATTGCTTTATAGTACTACAAAATTTCTTTCAGAAGCAATGCTATCATGTTGCTGTCAAAGTGAACAAGTACACTCACAAGACCAGGGTGGCACCAGATTGTTCTCCTTTTTCATACTACATAGATTCAAAGACTGTCATTTGGATTATAGTTATTATAGCAGATGTGAATACCCACAGAGTCTATCTGGGTAAGACAATTGCCTAAAAGTTGCTATCCAAGCCATATCACTTCCTCTAAGCTAGGTCACTCATTGAAGTTCCTGTAGTCCTGAGGTAGTCTTTCGTGAAGGTGAACAGACTCTAGGATTGAGACAACTATCTATGTTGGATTTCTGACCTTAAGGCTTTCCCCAAGCTGTTCTAATTTTTAACATTAAAAAGTGCCTAATTTAACTAGGATTTACTTTGAAAATCAGTTGAACTACCTGACATGTGCAAATTCAACACCAACATCTTTAGTCTATTGGAAAGTTGTAATTTCAGCTAAACGGGAATATGGTTACATATGGTGGAAAGCACAAGTTTGGAACATTACAGATTAGTGAGATGATGAATTAGCTATAAACAACATTAGTTTCTTTAAACATTTCCTTTCTTTACACTAATTCACTCAAAAATTTGTTTGAAAAAATAAAAGAATAAAAAAGTTCATTTTTTCCTTCCTTAATCTGTAAGTAAATCAAAAGTAAAGCCATTATAAATTAAGCCTTTAAATTCCTCTTGTTGATGAGACTCAAATTGTTTAAGATTGCATTTAATAGCATGCACATTTTCACTTTTTGATTAAAATGCTACAAATTAATATGTCGATTTTGCTAATACTAAACATGCCTGTCAGTAAAGGGAAATATTCAGAACACACTCTGCTGCCACCCCCACAAAAAAATATCTGGGTTTGGAGGTGATGAATGCTGTTTTCCTGATATAAGGCCCTGGTGATACTTGCTTTAATAATAAGATAACCAATCATCATTCAAGCATCTGAGGCAAAATTATTCTGAAAATTAGGAAAATAATTTACTTATTTGGAATCATTATCTCTCTTTAAATTATTAAAATGTGCTAAGATTATATCAAAGAATAAAAAAGGGCTTTTTATATAAAAATTGTTAATTTGAACCAAAACTACTCTACCTGAATTAACAAGAACACTTTTACTTTTGTACTGATTATTATACCAGAAAACAGAATAACTGGACTTAATATTAATGCTATATTCCTTATTTTACAGGATAGACCAAAGACAAACACATCAAAACTTTAAAACAAAAACAGTTAACAAATTATATATTCTAAGGAATAGTCAATATTTTAATAAAAATTTTGATAACTGTGAAGGTAAAAAATTTGAAATGATACTGAAGGAGTTAAGATTTTAAGCAAACTTAGCATTTGTGAGTAGGCCCTCAGCTGGCAGCAAATACAGCATTATAAATATTGGGCCCATTTTGTAAGAAAAAGTTATACAATACCCTCATGCAAATTACTTTTACTTGATTTTTTTAAAACTTGGGTTGCTCCAGGGGTAATATGTATTTAAGAGTGAGATATGACCTAAAATCTGATAAAAGTGAATTACATGCCTTCTGGATTTTAAAAAATACTTGACTCCGTTTTGTGGTTTTTTAAATAAACTTTATTTTTTAGAACAGTTTTCGATTAAGAGAAAAATTGAGAAGATAGTACACAGAGTTCCCAGATGCCCCAACACCCAGTTTTCCCTATTAACAACTCATATTAGTATGGTATATTTTGTTACAAGTAATGAAGCAATATAGACACATTATTATTAATGAAAATCCATATTCTATTCAGATTTCCTTAGTTTTTATATAATGCCCTTTTTCTGGTCCAAGGTTTATTCAGGATACCACATTACATTTAGTCATCATATATCCTTAGGCTCCCCTTAACTGTAACAGTTTTTCAGAGTTTCCTTGTTTTGGATGACCCTGGCAGTTTTGAGGAGTACTATAGTATTTTGTAGAATGCCCCTTTATTGGAATTTGTCTGATGTTTTCCTCATGATCAGACTGGGATTACAGGTTCTGGGGAGGAAGACCCCAGAGATGAAGTGCCATTTCATCACATTATATCCCTTGAAATATACAATCGACATGATTTATCACTGTTGTTAATCCTGATCACCTGGCTGAAGTAGCATGTATCAGGTTTCTCCATGTGAAGTTACTCCTCCCCAGCCCCTTTCCATAATATAGTATTTGGAAAGAATGCATACAGAGCCCACACTTACTGAGCAGGGAGTTAAGCTTCACCTTAATAAAGGCAGAGTAATGACAAATTATTTGGAGTTTTTCTGCACAGGAGATTTGTATCTTCTCCATTTATTTATTTATTCGATCATTTATTTATGCCAGTATGGACCCATGAATATCTATTTTATACTTTGGGCTATAATCCAAAACTACTTTACACTTTACTTATTTTCCTGCTCAAATTATTCTAATTTGACCATTGGGAGCTCTTTTAGTTAGTTCCTACGTCATTTGACATATTCCCATCATTGTAGGGTATTTTTTATTTTTATTTTATTTTTTTTTTAAAGCACTTCCTTGCTTGTTGATACTACAAAAAGCTCTAAGTTGACCTTGTATACTTCTCCCAGTTCTAGAGCCAGCCATTTCTGCAAGGAACGCTGGGGCTCCTTTTTAGGAGTACAGTATTAGAAATCAAGATTTGAGCTCTAGGTGTGCTCTTGCTACTGAGGTGTCATTGCTTTTCGGTGGGCCTCTGTTTTTAACTGAATTTTATGTTATTTGGGGGGAATTTGCATAAGAAAGTAGAGAAATAAATTCATGTGAAGAACAGAGTAGGTCTACGTAGCTTTAAAAATTAATGCAACTGTAGATGGAGTATTTACCATCACTTTTTATGGATGTATTTTGAAAATAATTCATCTAAAAATATATAAGGGAGACCGAATTTTTAAAAATATAAAATTGAGACATACATTTTTTTTTAAAAAAAAAGAAAAGGTGACAATGACATTATATTTATGTATTGGTTTTAGTACACAGTTCCTGGCTTATGCTCTCTCTGACCTTCTTCTGTCCTCCTTTCACTTGCTCCTTTTTCTCCCCAGGCAAAAAATTCTCTGACCTACCTACACTCACTGGAGGTCATAAGACCCCCATTTTCAGGAGGGGCCCTGCCACATGCCCACAAGGAAGGAATGCTGCACAGAGAGGCCAAGAAGAACTTGAACAAACAGGCCTTGCCAGATTTCCCCACCCAGGCTATTAGTGTCAGATCATACCCTTTTTGTCCAATTACATTTCTATACGGTTGTCCATGCTTCAATCATGCCTACGCAATAAAGGTTCCATAAAAACCCAAGAGTACAGGGTTCGGAGAGCTTCCAGACAGCTTTACACATGGAGAGTCCTGGAGGATGGCATTCCTGAGGAGTGCATGGAAGCTCCATGCCCCTTATCCCATATCTCACCCTATGCATCTCTTCATCTGTATCCTTTGTAATATCTTTTATAATAAACCGGTAAGTATAAGTACATGTTTCCCTGAGTTCTGTGAGCTGCTCAAGTAAACTAACTGAACCAAAGAGGGAGCTGTGGGAACTCCAATTTATAGCCAGTTGGTTAGAAGTTCCAGAGGCCTAGGCTTGCAACTGGCATCTGAAATAGCAGGGCGGTCTTGGGGACTGAGCCCTCCCCCTGTGCCATCTGAAGCTATCTCCAGGAAGATAGTGTCAGAATTGAATTGGTGGGCACCTCGTTGGTGTCCACTGAAGAACTGCTGGCTTGCTTGCAACTGGGGAGAAATCCCCACACATTTGGTCACAGAAGTTGGTCTTCTGTGTTGCTTGTTGTTGCTGAGAGAACAAAGGTAAGACAGTGTGTGTTTTTCCCACTCACTCACCAACTCAGTAACAAATACATAATAAAAAAGAAATAAATAAAAAAGGAATAAAAAAGAAACCTGATTATGGTTTCTGTAGATTACCAACCGGTTCACCAATTTTTTGGTCTTACGACTCCTTTACACTTTTAAAAATTATTTGAGGATTTTTCAAAGAACTTTTGTTTAATTGGATTATTTCTATTGATATTTACCAAATTAAGAAGTTAAATCTAAGAAACGTTTGAAATTTATTACACATTAACACAAATAATATTTTATTTTAAAAAATAATTTTAAAAACTGTTTTCCAAAAACCTTAGTGAGAAAAGTGACATTATTTTACATTGTTTGCAAATCTCTTTAATGTCTAGCTTAAGGAAAAATAGCTAGATTCTTACAACTGATTCTGCAATATATTGTTTTGGTTAAACTATCTAAGTATATGAAGAAAATCTCGCCTGACACAAGATATATAGTTGGAAGACAGAATATTTTAATTACCATTTCAGATAACTTTTGATATTCTTCTTGGATACTAACTCAACTCGACTAATGGTTAATTACAATGTAGAATCGGAAACCGTTATCAATGAACTTTTTGTAATCTATTACATTAAAATTCATTACCAAATCTGATTCAAGAAGAAATAAAAATATGAAGTCTTATGTGCTTAAGAAAAATTCAAACAAGAATCAAAAAATCCTGCCATAAAGAAATTCTAGGCCCAGATGCCCTTACAGATGAATTATGTCAAGCATGTAAGAAAGAAACAATTTAACACAACATATTCTGGAGAACAGTTTAAAAAGGTTTCATCTCAAAGGAACTAGCATAAACTTGATACTAAAACCAAAAAAGAACAGCACAATAAAAGAAAACTATAGGTTAATCTCCTTCATTATTATTGATGCAAACATTATAAAATATTAATAAACGTTAAGTCCAGTAACGTATAAAAGGGGTAATGCCTCATAACTTCATTGGAGTTATACTAGGAATTGAGGGTTGATTTAACGTAAGAAAAATCAGAGTAATTCTCCACAATAGAATAAAGAAGAAAAAAATCATATCATTTTTAATAGATTCAGAGAAGTCTTTTCTGAAGTTTCTCTCAACAGAAAGGTAAAACTATATGGCTGTTCTGGGAGATTCAAATAGCCTAAAAGAACCCAGCTCCCTGGGTGCAAGGAAAAAAGCAGGCTGCAGTGCTCAAGGAAAGGGGAAGCCTCTCTACAAGATAAAGATGCTACCAGTATCACCGCTTCCAAAAGAAAAATGGAAAGGTCAAAAATCCTAACCAAGTTTTTCTTATATATTTCATATTAACTGTAGTCATGCTTGGTGTACCCTCATACACTTGTTCTGAAAGTCTACTAACAAACCTCTTAAAACAATTTGTAAGACGAAGATGGTCTATAATGTTGTCCATAACTGCATTAAAGGGAAGACGAATGGTACAGCTGTTCTTTTACCCTTATTCAGAATACCTGGGTATAGGGCTGACCCCGTGGCACACTCAGGAGAGTGGGCGCTGGGAGCACAGCAACGCTCCCGCAGTGGGTTCGGATCCTATATAGGAATGGCTGGTGCGCTCACTGGCTGAGCGCGGTGCGGGCGACACCACACCAAGGGTTGCGATCCCCTTACCGGTCACGAAAAAGACAAAAAAACCCAACAACAACAAAAAAAAGAATACCTGGGTATAATTACCTTTTCTCCTACCTTGGTGCTACCCATGAAAGGGCTCCCCACCTGAAGGAAGCACTGTTTCTATTGGCACAGATATTAAGGAAGTTGAGTAGAACCCATCTTAATCCAATTCAAAATAGACCTTAACTGAGTTGGTTAAGGCAGGAAATAAAACACAGACAAACCTTAAACATTTTATTGTAGCTTAAACATATAAAAAGGCATGAATTCACTAAACTGATGGCCCCACCCTTTTTTAAAAAATAAATTGGGGGCCTGCTGATTATAATTCTCTCCTATATTCTCACATAAACCTTACCTAAAGTGTACATTGTTTAAAATGGATCAAGAATTTCTGGCAACATGACAAGTAGTTGCCCGGGATTAGCCCTACTGCCTAAATCTCCAATGCTATATATATATATATATATATATATATATATGAACTCTGTATACAAATTTTATTTATATATATATATATAAAGGTTTTTAAAATATTTTTCAGGGCCGGCCCGGTGGCGCACTGCTACAGTGCGCCGCTTGGGAAGCGCGGTGGCGCTCCCGCCGAGGGTTCGGATCCCACGTACAGACCGGTTCCCGCTCACTGGCTGAGCGAGGTGACAATCTGTTGCCGGACACGAAAAAAGACAAAAAGAAAAATATATATATATATATTTTTCAATTTCTTCATAATTGGCACAAATGTAAAAAGTTATGGAAGGTTGCTCTTGACTTTACGATCTGTTGCCGGACACGAAAAAAGACAAAAAGAAAAAAATATATATATATTTTTTTCAATTTCTTCATAATTGGCACAAATGTAAAAAGTTATGGAAGGTTGCTCTTGACTTTAAGGTGACCTCACTACACTGCTTTTGAAAACTGAAGACTTCAGGAGACAGGCTATATATTCTGAGACTCCCTTGCATACAGCTGAAAATCAAAGAGCTATAACTGCAAAGTAACGACAGTACTTCAAAAAAGCTCATGGAAAAATTCATATTATCTTTCAATTCTATTTTTCCATGAACTTTCTGAAGTACTATCATACAACTAAATGGGCAGTAAAACTACCTAGCAGAAAGTGACAGCAAGCAGACTTGCCTGCTTGACCTTGGTGCTAGAGGAAAGAAGAAAAAAAATCTCCTGTAAGAATTTATAACTGCAATCCAGCTCTTAAATGAGTTTCTGGAGTACAAAAAAGATGAAAAGGGGTTAGAGACATGGAAAATAGGCTATATGCCTAAACAGAGTTATAGAAAGAACAGAGAAAATAAGATGCATTATTCAAAGAGATAACGGTCAAGAATTTTCTACAATTTTCAAAGACATCATCATTATTCTCAGGTCTAGGAAGCCAGAAGAATCCCAAGTGGGATTACAAAAAATAACATAATGAAATACGAAAAAGGGGCTGGCTAGTTAGCTCAGGCAGTTAGAGCACAGCTTTGTAACACCAAGGTTAAGGGTTCAGATCCCTATACCAGCCAGCCACACAAAAAAAAGAAATAAGGAAAAGAATACCTCAACACATTATATAAAACTGCAGAAGACTAAAGTAAAAAGAGGCTCTAAAACAGCCAAATAAAAGAGAGATTACTTACAAAGGAAGGGCAATTAAGAGTTCTCAACAACACTGGCAGTCCAAGGACCAAAATAATATCATCAATGGGATGAGAAAACTTAGAATTCTACACAGAGAGAAACTATCTTTCAAGAATGGAGATAAAATATAGACATCTTTAGACAAAGAAAAAATAATGTCTTTTCCACCAAAACATCTCCACTAGAGGAAATTTTAATTTTCTAGTTTGGATAGAAAAAAAACTCATCACAAAAGAAAGGTCTCAGATTGAAAAAAGAATAATGAGCCAAGAAAATACTACGTAGGTAAATAAATGTAAACAAAATTGAATACCTAAAATAATAATTAGTCTAACTTTGTATCTATGCAGAAGAGGAATATGCTAAATCTAAGATAACAGACAAGTGTTATAGGTTGGGAAGAAGACAATCAGAGCACTCTAAGTTACTATATTATGTAGGAATAGGTTAAAGATACTGAATAATTTATATTTTTCTTAAGAAAAATATTTATGTTAAAATAGCTACCATAACCACTACAAGAATAAAGAATACATTAACTTATAAACAAGTGTGTATGCATACAAGGTGCTGGAGAGGAGATGGAATGAGAAAAAAACATGTACACAAGAAGGCATTCACACACTGAACTCAATACAAAAGACTGGCAAGGACGGGAGGGGGGAAGAGTAAGACAAACAAAATGATCACAGATAGGGACAGAATGAAATCTAAATCTATCAATAATCACAACTGACTAAAATTTTCCAGTTAAAAGATAAAGACTGTCATTTATACCAAAAACAAAATTCAACCATGCCATGTTTACTAGACACAAACCAAAATATAGGTACATGAAAAGCTAAAGAATGTAAAATACTACACTAATTAAAAGGAAGCTAGAGTAGCTATATTAATCCAAGGAAACAGCAACCATAACAACAAAATTAAAACAAAAACTGTAAGGCTAAAAATGTTTTAAATAGAGGGACTTTCATAATTATAAAAAGTTCAAAAGATAAAACAATTGTATATTTTTAAAATTTTGTTTATTGTTATATTTTTAATGTACTTAATAACATATATTCAAAATAAATAAAGCAAAAATTAACACAACTATAAAGAGAAATAGACAAACCTACCATCATGGTGAGAGACATTAACATGTCTTCTCTTTCTCAGAAGAGAAACTGATAGAGCAGTCTCAAAATAAAACAAACCCAAATCCAAAACAAACAAGATTTAAACAGAACACTTAACAAGGTCATAGGCATATATGCAAAACTGTGCTTATAAGGCTGGAGAACTTGCATTCTTTCCAAATACACACAGAAAATACGTATGAAAACTAGCCAAATGCTAGGTCTTAAAGTTAATCACTACAAATTATAGCACTATGGTCTCTCACTGTAAAGAAATAATTGCAAATGTATTACAAAATTTTTTTTATATTTAAAAAGTTATGTATTTTGAAATTAAGTACACAATTCTAAATAATTCATGAGGCAAATAAGAACTACAGTAGTCTCTCTCTATCCCTGGTTTAGCTGTCGCAATTTCACTTTCCTTGGTCAAACATAGTCTGAAAATATTAAATGGAAAGTTCCAGAAATAAACAATTCATAAATTTTAAATTGTGCACCATTCTGAGTAGTATGATAAAATTTCACATCGTCCTGCTCTCCTTCCCACCCTGGCAGGGAATCACCTCATTGTCAATAAACAATTCATAAATTTTAAATTGTGCACCATTCTGAGTAGCATGATAAAATTTCACATCGTCCTGCTCTCCTTCCCACCCTGGCAGGGAATCACCTCATTGTCCAGCGTATCAACGCTGTATATACTCCCCTCCTTTTAGCCACTTAGCAGCCCTCTCAGTGATCAGGTTGTCAGATGACTGTCAAGTTATCACTCTGCTTGTGTTCAAGTATCCCTGATTTTACTTAATAATGGCCCCAGGGCTGGCTAGTTAGCTCAGTTGGTTAAAGAGTAGTGTTTTAACACCAAGGTCAAGGGTTTGGATCCCACACTGGCCATCTACTCAAAAGTAAATAAATATGAGCACCTAAAGTGCTTCCTTTAAGTGAAAATGTGAAAGTTCTCAACTTAATACGGAAAGAAAAAAAATCCTATGCTGAATTTGCTAAGATCTGCCATAAGAATAAATCTTTTGTACATGAAATTATGAAGAAGGAAAAAGAAATTCTTGCTAGCTTTGTTATTGCACCCCATACTGCAAAAGTTACAGCCACAATGTGTGATAAATGCTTAGTTAAGATGTAAAGGCACTAAATTTGTGGGTGGAAGACATGAACACAAACATGTTCCAATTGATGGGAATCAGGTTCACCACTCTCAGCGGTTTCAGGCATCTACTGCAGGTCTTGAAAAGTATCCTTAGTGGATAAGGAAACTACTGTATTTTAAAAATGAACAAAACCAAGAATATTATATATTAAAACTTATGGGGATGCAGCCAAGATGGCACTTAGAGGTAAATTTAAAGACCAATAATCCAAATTTTAAAGTTTTAAAAAGAAAGGGGAAAAAAAAGAACCCTAAAAATTCTGAGAAATTAGAAAGAAATAACAAATATCAGAAATTAAAAGAACAGAAACACAATAGACATGAGTGACAGAGCCAACTTCATTCTTTGAGAGAGTAATTAAAACAGCAATCCTCTGGAAAAACGAATGGGGAAGAGACAACACACAAACAGTAAATGAAAAGGAAACATAATTACAGATGCTATAGAGATTCAACTGATAAGAGGATATTATGAACAATTTTATATCAGTATATTTTAAAACTTAGATCTTCAAAAATAACTTTAAAATATAATCTATTAAAAAATAATTCAAGGGCCGGCCCGGTGGTGCACTGGAGAGCGCGCCGCTTGGGAGTGCGGTGGCGCTCCCGCCGAGGGTTCGGATCCCATGTGGAGACTAGTTCCCGCTCACTGGCTGAGCGCAGTGCGGGCGCAACACCGAGGGTTGCGATCCCGTTGCCGGTCAGTAAAAAAGACAAAAAAAAAGGAAAATAATAATAATAATAATAATTCAAAAAGAAATAAGGCTCACAGTTTCCAATTTCAAAACTTACAACAAAGCTACCATTATCAAACATCAAATCATCAAGTGTGCTACTGTCATAAGGAGAAACATATAGATCAATGGAACAGAATTGAAAGTCCAGAAATAAACGCATACGTTTATGGTGAATTGATATTTGACGAGGGTGCCAAGACAACTCAATGTGGAAAAAACAGATTCTTCAACAAATGGTGCTAGGGCAAATGGATTTCCACAAGCAAAATAATGGAGTGAGACTAGTATCTCATGCTATATACACAAATTAACTCAAAATCGATTAAAGATCTGAAGGTGAAACCTAAAATTATAAAATTCTTAGAAGAAAACATAGGGGGAAAGCTTCATGACACTGGATTTGGCAATGATTTCTTGGGTATAACACCAAAACCTCAGGCAACAAAAGTAGAAGCAGACAAATTTGACTACATCAAAATTAAAAACGTGTGTGTCAAAGGAAACTATCAACAGAGTAAAAAGGCAACCTATGGAATGGGAGAAAATATTTGCAAATCATATAACTGATAAAGGATTAATATCCAGAATATATAAAGAATTCCTACAAACTCAGCAACAACAACAAAATAACCTGATTCAGAAATGGGCAAAGGACTTGAATAAACACTCCTCCAAAGAAGATACAAAAATGGTCTACAAGCATATGAAAAGAAGCTCAACATCACTAATGATTAGGGAAATACAAGTCAAAACCACAGTGAGATGCTACCTCACACCCACCAGGATGGTTGCTTTCAGTAAAACAGAAAAAAAAAAATGTTAGCAAGATGTGGAGAAGTTTGAATCCTTGTGCACTGTTGGTGGAAATGTAAATGGTATAGCCACTGTGGAAAAATGGCAGTTCCTCAAAACATTAAAAACAGAATTACCATATGATGCAGCAATTCTACTCTGGGTCCATATCTAAAGAACTGAAGACAGGGTCTCAAAGAGATATTTGTACAACAATATTCACAGCAGCATTATTCACAATAGCCAAAAGGTGGAAGCAACCCAAGCACCCATCGATGGATGAATGGATAAGCAAAATGTAGTACATACATACAATGGAATATTACTCAGCCTTAAAAAGAAAGGAAGTTCTGTAATATGCTACAACATGGATGAACCCTGAAGACATTATACTAAGTAAAATAAGCTAATCACAAAAAGACAAATACTATATGATTTCACTTATGTGAGGTAACTAAAATAGTCAAACTCATAAAACCATAAAGTAGAATGGTGGTTGCCAGAGGCTAGGGAGAAGGGAAAATGAGGAGTTGCTTAGTGAATAGTTTCAGTTTTTTGTTTTGTTTTGTTTTTTTTTGTCTTTTGTCTTTTTCCATGTCCGGCAACGGATCGCAACCCTCAGTGTTGCCCCCGTACCGGACCGGGGACCGGCAACGGGATTGCAACCCTCGGTGTTGCTCCCGCACCTCGCTCAGCCAGTGAGCGGGAACCGGTCTGTATGTGAAATCCGAACCCTTGGGCGGGCCTTCCCAAGCGGTGCACTTATCCAGTGCACCACCGGGCTGGCCCCTAGTTTCAGTTTTACAAGATGAAAACTTCTGGAGATTGGTTGTACAACAATGTGATTAAACTTAACATTACTGAACTGTACACTTAAAAATTGTAAAGATGGTAAATTTTACATTATGTGTATTTTACTATAATTTAAAATGTAAAAAACAAAAACAGAAAACCAACCCATTGAAAAAGAGATTTTAAGAAATCCAACCAGGACAATAGGAAAAAAGAAAATTACAGGCCAATCTGATTCATAAAATAAATGTAAAAATCCTAAACAAAATGTAAGCAAATCAAATTCAGAGATTTATTAAAAAGGAAATCCATCACAACTAATCTGGATATATTTCAGGAATGCTCAGTTAGACTAATTTGCAAATCAATGTAACTGACCACATTAACAGAGAAAGAAAAAAAAAATTTTTTTTTTCCTTTTTCGTCTTTTTTCGTGACCGGTAACGGGATCATAACCCTCGGTGTCGCGCCCGTACCGCGACCAGCAACAGAATCGCAACCCTCAGTGTTGCCCCCGCACCTCGCTCAGCCAGTGAGCGGCCACTCTGTATGTGGGATCCGAACCCTCCACGGGAGCGCTACCGCGCTTCCCAAACGGCACACTGTAGCAGTGCGCCACCAGGCCGGCCCAAAGAAAAAAATTTTTGATCACCTTTACAGTTATAAGAAAACCTTTCAATATAACTCAGCATTCATTTATCATTTTAAAAACAAACAAAACAAAACCCCTACACCAAGGTAAGAATAGAATGAAATTTCCTTAACTTGACAGAGGACATCTAAAAACAACAACAAAAACCTACAAGTATCATTGTTAATGATAATCTCAAAGGAAATGCTTTCAAATTTTAAGAACAGACAAGAACCAAAACTATGAATATCTGCAGATGTCTAAGATAGTACAGTAATAGTTCAGGAGAAGACAAATAAACCAAAGGTGCAGAAGAAAAAGTACAGAAACAAAACTACATATATTAAAACTTGATTTATAACACAGGTAGCTTTGCAGATCAGAAAGGAAATGAAGGACTATTTCCATAAACGGTGCTCAGATAACCAACTATCCTTATGAAAAAAATGAAGTTGTATTCCTTACCTCTCACTCTCAAAAAATCAACTAAGATTTAAGTATTAAATATGAAAAGCAAAACCATAAGGCTTTTAGTGGCTAATGTGGGGGAGAATATCTTTGTGACCTCTGGATAGGAAAAGATTTAAGATAAAGGAAAAAAGTCATATACTTAACTATCTTAAAATTAAGAACTGTTGTGAGATATATATGTAAACTGATTATACTTTGTTGTATATGGGAAGGAGGACAATACAGAATGCCATCAAAAGTTATCAAAGTATACATGAGAAATGCCAAATAACCAAGTGAATTCAGAGATCAAATTATTTTAATTCTTTACTTTCCCTCCATATTTTATAAATTAATCATTAAACATCAATCATGTCAAAGTAAGGAGACTACCTGATTAAGAAAAAATAATATGATGCTAATATAATGCAGGGCTGTCACTGTTCCCACTACTTCATATCTTAAACATATTACACATTTATGCTCTCATTTAAGATCAATACATTATTGTAGGGACTTGGAAGCAAGGACAAAAAATTAAAAGTAACATGGTTCAGTAATATCAATGCCTGTATCTTTATCTCACTTCAAGTATTAACAATGATGCCCATGGTAAAAATCGAAATAGCATCTCAGGTAGGTGGGATGTTAGTCTGACCCTTACCACTGTCCTTGAATCATTATTTTACTTACTTGTCAGACATAATGCCAGAATCTATCTTTGGGTGCTTCAGGGAAAAAACACAATGTATTTAAGATAAGATCTCCCTTGGAAAGAGTAACAACTTAAAAAAAAAAAAAAAAAAAAAAAAAAATGGAGCAAGGAGACATACACAATTACAAGGAACACATCGGGGAACTTAATATTAACACTGTATATATAACTGAAAAAGATAAACTGGAAAGACAACATTCATCCAAAGATAAATACTTTTTTTTAAAAAAAGATGAACATGTGTCCATCAAGCAAAATAAATTAATTTCCATTTCATCCACTATTAAGGTCCCCTCTCCTTCAACCCAAACACACATATACATACAAGGTAGACATTCTCCATCTACACTGTAAGCCTCTGGCTCACATGAAAACAAAATGATTTTAACCACACACTAGCTCCAGCACTCAGACTTGTAATTTCTACATGCTGCCCACACAGCACTTTGTGAGCATGTGATTAGGAGGAATGATGCACAATCACACCACATTCCTTCCCTCAGCTCACACATCAAGAACTTGCTCTCTCAGCTGCATTCTTCTCCAAACAGCCATGGTCACCTTAGCAACCCTATGCTCCTAATATGGACAGCTGGCCCATTTAAAGTCAGTCCTTCTTGGCAGGGAAAATGCTTGTTCTTCAAATTGGGGGAGAGAGGAGAGGTTTTCCTTTAATACACATTGCAGAGGTTGATTTAACTTGATCAGCACTTTTGTTCTGTGGCAGCAATTTGTGTCGACTTTCAACCTATTCTGAGTTTTGTTTTTATGTTTTTGATATTTTTTAATCTAAAAAGCAAGTAGCTGAAAAAATAAAATTAAGCCAGCTCAGCTGGAACTCTAAGAGTGGAACATGAAACAAAAAGGTATCTAAAATAATTGCGTTCTTTTAGAAAATTACAAAACTAGCCACATTTTTGTGGGTAAAGTTCAACTTTAAACTAAATTATAACACCTGAAGCCTTAATATGCAATAAGAAATCAGAGTCAGAAAACCTATCTTTTTCATATTATAGCCTACTTTTGAACAACAAAAATATTGCTAAACTTCAAAGTACAATAACTCCAAGGTATTAAACAGACTGTCAATTGGCATTCATTTATTCCACCACCTACATGTGAAATCTCTTACAATCTTTCCATAGGCTCAAATGTAAGTTAGGTATTGAAACCAAGTGGTTAGTGTATCCGAAGACCCTCCAGACCTAGAATGACCTAGGATAGCACTGAATTACTGAAAACCAATCTTAATCTCTACCTGCAGTATCAAACCTGGATCTGAACCAAATTAAGCCTCTCAGGATAAAAGATTCAGGTTTATAATCCAGTACACCTGATGTTCACACTACAGACAAATAGTCTGCGGGGAGGAAAACTATATTCTGAAATATGTGAGATCAAATTCCTCATTGCATACCCACAAAGGAATTCTAATCTCCCGCCCATCAAAACTAGACACCTACCCTTTAAGGAAAGTAAACGGTCATGCTCAAAATTAAAAATACCTAAATTTTATTGTATCCATTCTACACTGGAAATATTTATGAAATACTTTCCTATAAATACAGAGGTGGACTAAATACATATAAATTTAATAAATGCTGAATAACTTATAATAATGAAAAAATTATTCATTATTTACATTTTTGTTTGTATATATGTGTTTTTTAAACTACTCAACCTATGTGGTTCTTCCTGGTTAGAAACATTTCTTTCAAGACTATCCTAATAATTACTACTTCTATATATAGCAAAGTATCAGTTGACAGGGTGGTAACACAGATTAGTAAAAAGAACCTAAAGCCAATTCCACTTTGGATTTTCTCATTTGTAAAATGGGGACATTATCTGTTCTACTTATGCAGTGTGGTACCATATCTAAGTGAGAATAATGAAATTACTATGGCATACAAAAGACTCAAAAATTAAAGAAACTCAGCAGGGTGTTAAAACACCCAGGTCAAGGGTTTAGATCCCCATACCGGCCAGCCACCATGAAAAAAAAAGGAAGAAAGAAACAAGAGAAAGGGACTATGGCACCTGACATCTAATTCAGTTATTTTTATTTTTATTTTTTTTTTCCTTTTTGTCTTTTTTTGTGACCGGTAACGGGATCGCAACCCTCGGTGTCGCGCCCACACCGCGCTCAACCAGTGAGCGGACCGGTCTCTATATGGGATCCGAACCCTCAGCGGGAGCGCCGCCGCACTCCCAAGCGCCGCACTCTACCGAGTGCGCCACCAGGCCAGCCCTAATTCAGTTATTTTTTTAAAAGGTAGAGCTAAGGGGCTTGCCAGTGAGCTTGGTTGGTCAGAGCTCAGCCTTGTAACATGAAGGTCAAAGGTTCAGTACCCTGTACCAGCCAGGAGCAATTCAGTTATTTTTTTAAAAGGTAGAGCTAAGGGGCTTGCCAGTGAGCTTGGTTGTTCAGAGCTCAGCCTTGTAACATGAAGGTCAAAGGTTCAGTACCCTGTACCAGCCAGGAGCAAAAAATAAAATAAAAGGTGGGGGAGTATTCAACAATGCATATAATACCAAATCAACATCAACTTCAAGAGTTTCCAGTTTCCCCACCAAAGATCTTATAAATATTTAATTGTTGATATGTAAATAACTACTTCTTTCAAAAAGCCTCAACCCTGGTTTCACTTTTAGCAGACATGTGAACTCCCTTCCTGCTATGGTGTGAATGTGTCCACTCCAAAATTCAGGCGTTGAAACATAATGGACAATGTGATGGTATTAAGAGGTGGTCCTTTAAGAGGTGATTAGGTCATGAGGGCTCCTCTCTCATGAATGGGATTAAGTCCCTCATAAAGGAGGCTTCTTCTTGCAACATTGTTAATGTCACTTTCCCTTCTGCCTTCCACTATGTGAGGCCACAGTGTTCCTCATCTCCTGAGGATGCAGTCCTCACCAGACAACCTGAACCTATTAGCTCCTTGATCTTGGACTTCCCAGCCTCTAGAACTGTGAAAAATAAATTTCTGTTCTTTATAATTATATAGTCTGTGGTACTTTATTATATACATGTTTTTGTTAGGCTCCACCATCCTTTTCTTTGTTCCAACAGGTTCTTAGACAGGCAGCTTTCTAAACAGATGCTTATATTTCTTCCTCTAAACTTCCATAGCATCTAACTCACATTCTTTAATTTCAATTCTAATATAAAGAAATGAACACAAACTGGCCTTTTCCAAAATGCCCATTTTAGTGTGTCTTATACATTTAAGGAATTTTACATTTAACAGCTTGATTTTAACAAATATCAACTTGGAATACAATGCACAAGTTAGATAAAACAAACTAGGTGAAAACTAACAATACAGCCAGATCTTGAAGAGGGAAGTAAAGGGGAGGAAAGTAGAGCAGAGCATACATTACATTAAGATCTAATGTATAATATCTCTTTTTTATATATATCAAATCATTTACTCTAAGGCTTGCTATGGTCAAGTGCTTTATTTTCCATAGGCTTCTTGAGTTATATTAGCATGGTTTAGGGTGGCATATTCACTTTTTTTGTATATTATCTTTTATTATCTTTTTCGTATATTATTATCTTTTTTGTGTATTATCTTTTTAAAGGTTAGGTGTCTAGTTTTGATGGATGGGAGATTAAAATTCCTTTGTGGGTTTGCAAGGAAGAATTTGATCTCACATATATCAGAATAGTTTCCCTCCTCTCAAACTATTTGTCTGTAGTGTGAACATTACTTGTACTGGATTATAAACTTGTATCTTTTATCCTGAGAGGTTTGATTTGGTTCAGATCCAGCTTTGATGCTGCAGGTAGAGATCAAGACTGATTTTAAATTAAAGTACAGGCACATAGAATAATAAAACTTTTTATAAGACAAAAACAGAAGAATACATATAAAACACCTTAAAGTAAGGTCAGATATAAAAGGAAATAGAAGAATGGTCCTTCTTCAGTGATGATGGGCATGACACAAATTGAGGAACATTTTTAACTTAACAATCCTGTACTTGAGGTTAAAAACTATTATGTCAAAGTCATCTTCTTTCATAATAACATAAATTAATGATGACTTAAAATCCATTGTAAAGTTGATCATTCAGGAATTTTAAAATGTATATTAGATGTTACTTAATATTTTATTACATATTGGTAGGAAGCACTCTACTTTTAAACTAAATACAGTAGTTACACAATTTTGATAGGTGGGAACTCAGCTAAACAATCTCTAATTTAAAGCCCCTAACAGAGCTTCTATGAACCACCTTCTCCCCAGTCATTCAGGTAAAGTCCACTGAGTAAAAGATAAATGAACCCTAGTGGAAGAAAAGAACTGTTTTCCCCAAAAGGGATAAACCCACTGTTAAGGATGCTAGGAACAAGCTCTGACCATGAGAAGCAATATTTGAATTTCAAAGGTGACTACTTTTATCACACCCTTTTAATATTAACTTCAAAGAAGATGATCTGTGTCTTGCTAGCAAATTCTGAGGTAGTAAAAGAATGGCTAATAAATCTGTAAGAGTCTGGTAATAATTAAGAAAACATATAATAAGTATACGGAAAAGGATTTTAAAAAGTCAAGAGCAATTAACCCTGTATTCAACTATATTTGTTTTGTTACTACATTAACAATTTCTCACCTTGTGGAATTCTCTTCTGAGGAAAACAGATACAATTCTGTTCCTAAAAAAATTTCAGGTAGAAAAGTTAAAATGTTAGTTTTGAAACAGTCTCTTGAAAAGGAAACATTACAAAATGCTAACATTATATTCAAAATATTATGACATTTGATATTACTAAAGCTTAAGAGATAGTAGGTCTCTAACAATAAAAGTATTTTTTATACAAATACTTATAAATTATATTACTTTTATTATTACAAAAATACTTATTATTATTCTATTGACAGAATACCAAATTATTTTTGCTAGGTTTATAATGATGTGTGGCACATTTTCATATTCCAAAACACTAGTAACTCTAGTGGGTTTTATTCTCTCAGACTTGATATTCTGAAGACTACTTTTTTTTTTTAGGTATAATTCACACATCCTGTAAAATTCATCCCTTTAAGCAGTGGTTTTTAATATATTCACAAAGTTTTGCAACCATCACCACCATCTAATTTCAGAATATTTTCATCACCGCAATAAGAAAACCATACTGAAGGGTACATTTTTAATCCCGGGGAGAAACATCTGAAACAAACTTAATGCTAAAAGATATGCAAGAAGAATACTCTTTAAAATTCTATGATCAAAATAATGTTTTTAAAAAATATGTAGAATATGTACTGGAAGGAAAAGCAAATATCCAAAAATTATAAGAGTAGCTGTATTTGGATAGTGGTATTATAATAACTCTTCCATATATTTTGTTAAAGCTGTGACCCTATAATATCACAATACTCTATAATATTATAATGATAATATATTATTATATGTTATATTATAATAATATTATGATTCTTAAAAAGGTGCAGCACAGACATACATTTTCTAGAGCCATATGCTTGAATTTGTATTACAAAGTAAAAACAGAAATACAAGGTGACACTTTTTTAATGTCCACCATATTTTTTATTAAGTGTTTTTCAAAGTAGATAAAATAACTATAAAGTTAAAGTAAAAAAAAAAAGATTTGGCCACACTTACTAATCTGGTTGAAACACCACAGCTGCATCTTACTTTATGACAAATGGACTGTTTCATCACTTTTGCATCTGGGCATCTACTTCTTAATGGTCATTTCTGAAATAAAGGTGCAATTATTAAGAATGTTAGTCTTGAATATATTATAACAAAAAATATAAAATCTTTAAGAACAATTACCTAAATCATAGCGACCAGAGAGAACTATTCTAAACAGTTCTTGAGCAGCCTCCTAATAAAAAACATTACTACCAGGGCTGATGGTGAGGAGGGAGGGACAGAAAACAGTCTATTGACACCCAGGACCAGACCTCTTCAGTCCTCAATGCCTTTTACCCAGCAGGTCCTTGTAATCCCTAAGTGCCATTTATAGACTGGAAAAAGTAAAAGGAAAAAGAAAAAAGGAAGACATAGATGAGGAGCTCTAAAATATCACATTTTGAACACAATACATTAATTGCTTATTTATTATTTGTGTTTATCTATTTCCCCATAATAACTAGAACATAACCCCCAAAAGGGAATTTTTGTCAATCTTGTTTACTGATATCTTTCACACACCTAAAACAATGACTGCCATGAAATTAAGTGCTAGTAAATATTTATTGAAAGAATAAATAAATTGATGAATTACTTAATTTCAATTGATGAAATATTTAACCTTACAATATTTTAAAACAGGAAAGTCTCAAAATGGCATTTATTTTACAGTAACACCATTATTTTAATGCCAAATATATCACCATTACTTTTTTCCCCCCAATAAACAAAGGCCATAATTAAAAGACAATCAAGGGGCCGGCCCAGTGGTGCACTGCTATAGTGCAGCGCTCCCACCGAGGGTTCGGATCCCACATACAGACCGGCCGCTCACTGGCTGAGCGAGGTGCGGGTGCAACACGGAGGGTTGCGATCCCGTTGCCGGTCACGAAAAAAGACAAAAAGGAAAAAAAATAAATAAAATAAAATAAAATAATAATAAAATAAAAGACAATCAAGACATGGTCCCAACGTTCAAGGAATGAGAACAAAGGCATATGTCACTTTGTAATTTTGTCAGTGCACCTTTGGTAAAGACTTCTAGAAGAAGAATAGCTGGATATGAAATTTTGCTAAATAGTGCCAAATGCGGTAGCTGGGTGGACAATCTTTTCCTTTTTTGAACATGTATGTTCTTTGAAGTAACTGTACTTGTTGTGGAGACAACTAGGAATATAAGAGGAAATCTTTTATAAGGAGTGAAAAGATGCTCCAGTAACAGGTCTTAAGAGCAGCCTTCAAAGAAGTCAGTAGTTTCCTATTTCCCATCCTATAGCTGAATAATAAATATATTCCACAAAATGCTACTCTTTTTGTAAAAAGCTTAGGGGAATACAAATATAAATACAGATTGCTTTTTCTGCATTTTCTTTCAAAAAGCAGCAATGGGAGGATAAACCAACATCATTTTTAAATGGAACCTATGAAGAAAAGAGAAAGCAGGGTGGAAGACACAGGGATGGAAGCTAGATTTCTCAGAATATACCTTGTTTTATAGTTTTTACCTTGGAGACACATTTTAAGAGAATTTAAAATACAAAATAAGTTCAAAAAGAAAAAAACCTGTAAAAATAGGAAACAAACTGAAACAAATGAGCCAGACCATACATATAAAGTTGGTGGTATAACCACACATAAAATTATTTCAAGGCACTTTAAAACACAACATTTTAATAGCATATCCTTAGAAGGATGTATCCAAAAGGCAAAAAAAAACCCCAAAGAAACCCTCAAAAAAATCTTAGACTACACTCAGTAGTCTTTTAACTACAAATGCTGGCAATAGCTAATAATTGTCATTAATCAGAAAATATCGTGTAGGAATATTTTCTTTCTAAACTGTAAACCTAAGTGGTTATTATTAGATGCAACTACTGTCCAGCACACAGTAAAAGTAACATACCTATTCTAAAATAAAAATCAAGGTGATTCATTAACTACCCGGCAATTCCTTACTTACCCAGGAAATGTTGCCTTGCTACACTTAGGTCCTCAATTATTTGGAGAAAGTGAAAATTCCTTGGAACAAATTATTCCCATGACTAAAAAAACATGCCATTTAAACATGAATACAACTTATTGATTTAAACAGAAGAAAAACTCAATAGATTCATTGATTTAAATTTTCCCGGGGCCGGCCCGGTGGCGCACTGCTACAGTGCGCCGCTTGGGAGGCGCGGCAGCGCTCCCGCCGAGGGTTCGGATCCCACATACAGACCGGCCGCTCACTGGCTGAGCGAGGGGCGGGAGCAACGCCGAGGGTTGCGATTCCGTTGCCGGTCCCGGTCCAGTGCGGGCGCGACACTGAGGGTTGCGATCCGTTGCCGGTCACGAAAAAAGACAAAAAGGAAAAAAAAAATTTTTTTTCCCAAAGGACTACATACATATGCCAGTTTTCTAAATGCTAGGAATTTTCAGCAAAAGTTTACGCTTAAAAAAAAATACACCAATTATAATAATACAACTTTATTTTTTTAAAAACTTAGGATTTTAGTGTTTCTTTCTCAGCAACAAAACACTTTGTGTGCAAAACTATAATTAAGACTAAATAAAGATAACAGGAGGGTGTGTATGGTTTTGAAATCAATGTTGGGGCATCACCTATGGCTTTTGTTTGTTTTGTATTTTAAGGAAATGCAAGTGCACAGCATATAGATTATGTAGTTTTTGAAACTTTATCATACACACAATCCCTCTATAGTCAAGTCATCTCTCTCTCCTTCCCTTCCTTCCTCTTGCATACACTCACACACAGTATGAATAATATATATATATATATATATATATATATATATATACTGCTGTATATGTGGGATCCGAACCCTCGGCGGGAGCGCCGCCGCGCTCCCAAGCGGCGCACTGTAGCAGTGCGCCACCGGGCCGTCCCAAAATATATTTTTTTAGTAAGAAACAATATTACATCTTAATACTGTGATTCTATTTAGAACATCAAGGTAAAAACTTCCAGAATGAGTTTTTTTCTATATCTTCAATATTATGCATAAGATATGTAAACAAATCTGAACAACATCAGAGTCTGTGGCTTTATTGTTTTTCATGAATTTTAATGCAATACACAAAATATTCACTATGGAGAGTAGCTTGGTATTTAAGAAGATTTGCCTTTGATATTACTGCCGGGAGTTAAGTTACTTGAATACCAAAAGACCTCAGTATTTGATAGCTTCTTCTTGAAGATGCTATCTTTACATGTATGTGCCCCAGAGACTGTCACCCTACTCCATTAATGTCCTCAGAAATGAAGGAATTTTTATAAAGCATACTTCAGCCCCTTTATTTTCTATGGGATAACCCATAACTTCAAAAATAGAAGTCAACCAAAAATAGTTACCATTTTTTTGAAATTCCTCTTTTATCTCCTAGGAGAAAAACACTTTTATACATTGCCGAAAAATATTTGGAGCCTACCAGAACAAAAATCACTTTTAATTGCATGGACATTTATTTTACATGAAGCATTTCTCTACTACCCAGCCCACATTTAGTTGGTCTACAAGAGTGTGTTTGTATGGAAGGGCACTTGATATCACTTTTACAAAAATTATAGCTGCCCATATAGTCCCAAAGGCAAAAGTGACTAAAATCACATTATTATAAAGTGCTGTTTGGGTAGCATAGAAAAATCTGCAGGACAGACTTGTACTAAAGGAATAATTACCAGGAGATGTAATTTACAAAGAAATATTCTAGCTTTGTTGACAACAGAGAAACTATGGGAGTTTGTCTTTACAATTTTTCCCCAAAACAAGTTGGATACTCCCTAAATTAAATAACAGCACCTGTTTATTTTATATATATTTATATTACCCCTAGATATATATTTTTAAGAACTAGAAATACATAATTTAAAATGCAAACTGGTAGAGAGGCTTAAGATCTACTGGTTATTCTAGGGAAAGCATTTGATTCAAACTTTAAAAACAAAAAAGCTCAACAACTTTCCTAAAGCAGAAGGGGAAAGAGTTTCATTGTTTTTCAACCTACAGTTACAAGTAACAAAAAATGCTGCTTATAAAATAACATACATGTGTGTGTCCCCTTCCTTCCTTATATATCTGTTTGTCTCTCTCTCCCTCCCAAAGGTGTGAGAGGGGTGTGTGTGTGTGTGATGTTTTCTCCCTTCCTCCCTCAGTCTTGGTCACTCTATCCCCCCTTCTCCATGTTGGCCTGTCTGTCTCACATTCAGTAACTCAATTCCAAGAACTGATGTTCAGAAAGAAAGCATTTTATCAGACTGCAGTCTGTGACAAAGTAAATTACAAAAATAGTCACAAAATGAGGAAAAAATTCAGAAATTATTCAATCATCTATTTAAAAATAGATAAAATTAAAGCATTTAATTAAAATCACAAAATTTCAACTTTTAAAAAAACACCTAAACACATATACAAGGGTACTTCAAAAAGTTCATGGATAAATAGAATTAACAGATAATACAATCTTTCCATGAACTTTTTAAAGCACCCTCATACCTGCCATAAACAAGATCGTAATAAACTTTACGACTAACTGTGATCTTGGGCAGTTTACCTTCTCTTGGCCTATTTTTTCATCTCTAAAGTTAAGCTGTTATAAGGATGACACAGCTAACGCTTGTGCAGCACTTAGCACAGTGCCCGGCATACAGTGAGGGCTCCACAGACATTATGTCCAAAACATCAGGTGTGGTAAACTTCTATCATTCTTTTTGTGTGCTTGAACTTCTCCCACCTACGATTTCAGACAGTCAAACACTGTCCCACATCCGTACATCTAGGACTTGTGCTTTGCCAAACACGCATGTCCAGCCCAGACTAGGAAAAGGGATAGTGAGCAGAAGAA
Source organism: Galeopterus variegatus (assembly GCF_000696425.1). NCBI lineage: Eukaryota > Metazoa > Chordata > Mammalia > Dermoptera > Cynocephalidae > Galeopterus > Galeopterus variegatus. The sequence goes on from NW_007727270.1 coordinate 69,220, forward strand.
GTAGAGAGCAGAAGGAACTCATTCTCACGCTAATGGTGGAGCAATTGCAGCAAGGTCAAGTCCAGGGCAGAGGTAGCAGCATTCAGAGTCATCCAGAGCCAGCAATGTCACTGGGGCAGGCTGTGGCGTCTGTCTGTCTCTAAATGGCACTGGCATCCTCATGGGAATCATTGTGCAATGTGATTTTGGGCATTGTTTCTGGCTGCTTAGCCCTGAGCCTGGTTCTCTAACCCTCACAACAATTTGATGAGCCACTGAACTCTACCCAATATCCTTTTAAAATACATGATTGTGCTTAAATTAGTTTTTACTACCTCCAAGAATTCTGACTGACACATCATGGAGGGGTAACATCCATTCTCACCTGCCACCCCCTGCCCAGGAAAAACAAAAAGACTATTTTCAGTCTTTCCAAAGAAACACCAAAAGTACTGTTCCATTTCAACCAATGTATTTATCCTAGGAAGTCTTGGAAATTTTACTTTTAAAAATTATGGATAATCATTTTCCTAACTTAGAAAATGAGACATGGCTAGGCAATTTTAGATTTACTTCAAAGGAACACTGTCAAGAAGTGATAACACAGGAAAATAACTATATGCAAAGAGTAGCTTTCACTGAGTTAACAGAAATTATTCCAGCACACCTGAAACCAATTTATGTATTCCTAACAGCTTTATTCCCAGCGGGAGCTTTTCACATGAAGGTCTATAACAAAGGAGCCCTTCCCTCCCACTTAAAGGTCAGTTAAGGCGCAAAATTTTTAAATTATTGTTAAAAGGCCATAAATATTCATCTTTTGTTTTAACAAATAACTGAGTAAAACATCTATATAGCAAAACTATTCAGTTCTCTGTTAAAACAACGCACAGTAAGTCAGTGCCTGACTGTCACAGGCTGATACAAACTCCTCTTCCCCTGCCAGATTTCCCTCCAGGTCTATTTTATAGTTCAGTAATGCTTTTTCCAATGTCTACAATGGTAAAGCTCAGATCTGTCAATTTTATTAGTTGTCAGTATAAATGTGATACAAGTTTGTAGGGACGGTAAAACTGGGGGACTAAATGTGCTTTTTTGAGTTTTTCAGGAGCCAGATATCATGTAGAACTTAATCTATGAGGGTACCTCAAAAAGTTCATGGAAAAAAATGGAATTCAAAGATAATATGGATCATTCCATCAACTTTTTGAAGATCCCTCATATGTCTTAATAAATTTTGTTTTAAAAATCTGAACAAAATCAAGCATAGCTTTAAAAAAAGTGATAGTCTTTTCAGATTAAAATTTAGAAAAAAGAGCCAAGCATTTGGAAATGTATATCGATATCAAATGTATACCTAATGTACTAAAAAGTCATAGAAAAAAATCCTGAATTTTGGCAGAAATGGGGGTGGGTAGGGGGGAGGTAGTCACAGATCTAAAAAAAAAAAAAGCCACAGAATTTTAGGGTTCATGACAATTATGCATTAGAGATATGTTACAGTACAGAAGTAGTTGAGGCCTTACCCTTACCAAGCAAATTACCCAAGGAACCTACCTTCTGATTCCTTGCTGAGTGATGTCATTAAGACATCTTCATCTTGCTCTTCAAATAAGTCAAAATAAAGTTAATTAAATACAATATGGCATTATTCCTGGATTTAAAATAATTAACAAAAAATACTAAACCCAAGGCAAGTGATTTCAAAGCCCAACTGTTTGTATTCTTTTTAATATAAAATTCTGATTTATGACATTTCATAGCATAAATACTCTTCAGAGTTATTTAGCCTTACATTCTTTTTAGCACTGCTTCTTCTAGACCTCTCATTAAAGACAAATAGTAACTAGTTTGTAAGGCTGACCTGGACATGTCTCATTTAAAGAAGAGTTAGATTTTGTGTGAAATGAAAACAGTAACAGCCAAAACACTTTTTAAAAATGGAGCTAACAGACTCCTACCAAAATAAGGTGCAAAAAGAAAAAGTACATGAAACTTGAAAGAGAACAAGGAGAGAGGGTATGTACAAACAGACAAAAGAAGGTGTACTGCAAGGAGGGAAAACCCAAGACACATGTATTTCTATTTCCCCTCCTTCAAAACTGGCAGACACAGGTAACAGGAGACAGCTCTGTGGAGTCTGGCAAAAGCCTCAGAAACCTCTCCATGGCTATTTCAAAGCAATGGGCTTTGTCAAACCAAATAAAACACTGTCACCCCTGGTCTAGATGGACTGGATAACAGTTGTGGAGAAAAGCCATTAAGAAGGGAAAGAGTATAAGGTAAACAGTAACAGTAAGAGCAGCAAATATTTATTAAGCTATTTTAATTTATTTATTTTTTAGGTTACATACATTGCTTCACTTAATCCTCAAAATAAACTTCATAGCTACTAATATTATGCCCATTTTATAGATTAAAAAACTGAGATTTACAGAATTTTAAACTACCAATTTATCAGGGTCATACATATAATAAGTGGTGGAACTGGGGCTCTAACATGGATCTGAGCACTTTACCACTCCTTTATAATGGATCATGGAATTAAACAACAGACATAACCCTCTATTCATCCCCATGTAAATCCACCAGTTCAGACTTTTTAAAAATGAGCTTTTAATTACTTAAGTAATATCATGTTTCTAATTGAAACTCTGGAAAATATAATGGATGTACCAAAACTCCTATCTTTTAAGGCTTTTATAATAGTTTGATGAATACCTTGTACATAAATTCCTACTCACATTTCTATCCCATTTATAAAATTCAGGGAAGGTTCTCGACTTAAAATGGTTCGACTTACGACTTTCCAACTTTACCAAGGTGCTGAAGTGATATGTATTCAGTAGAAACCGTACTTCGAGTACCCTTACAACCATTCTGTCTCTCCATGTTTAAGGTAGGATAAACTATGATGTTCAGTAGGTTAAGTATATTAAATGCATTTTTAACTTACAATATTTTCAACTTATAACAGGCTTATCAGGATATAACCCCATCATAAGCTGAGGAGCATCTGGGTTATAAACGAAATTCTGAGTCAAAGAGTATGCGTATATTCTACTGGAACCTCTAATTTTAATATTACTGAAATGATGAGATGATGGTCCCTTAAGGAAAACAACTATGTCTTATTCTCCCTTGTATCTGAAAAGTCTAGCACATGAGCAATTGTTCAATAACTGCTAATGAATGGAAGAGGTTACCCTTCCCTTAGCACAGTCTCTGAAAGGAGAATTAAATGGAGCAGGCTCCCAAATTAGAAGACAAATCAAGCCAAATATCAAATTCGTTGATGGGCTGCAAAAACCCCTCTTAGGGAGAGAAAAGCGTGAGTCTTGACACTGCCATTCAATATATTTCCATATGTTTAAAAGAGTTTGGATATCTAACAGCATATTTAAAGAATATAGTATTTTAGTAGGTAGGTAATACTGAAGACATTATTCCTCCCAGTTTAAGTTATTATCTAAATACCATAATCTGTTATTGTCCATGGAGATAATTTCACAACATGTTCATATACAGAGAGATTTAAAGAGCTAAATATTTTAAATATTAGCTAGATTTGTCATCTTACTTGGATTTTCATTCGTAGGTTCTGATACAGCAGGCAATGCTCCCTTAGAGATGAAAAATAGATTCACTACAAAGACAATGTGCAGGGCATCAAGCTAGCACTTCATATGTATTAACTTAATCCTCACAACACCACATGGTAGGTATTATTATCTCTATTTTATATGTAAAGAAACTGAAGCATGGAGAGGTTAAGAAATTTGTGAATCCAGGCATTCTGGCCACACTAATCACTATATAGATAGCACTGACTCCTTGTAACAAGCAAAAGCATTCAATACAGTGTCTGGCACAGCTTTCAGTGGATACTAGTGATCAAGGGCACAATGACAATGTTTGCCAGAAAACAGGATGTTCAACCAATCCAGCTGAGTTATTTATTCATTTAGTAAATAATTATTTATTAAGTATCCTGGACCAAGAATTGTATCAGAATGTGGAACTGTTCTCCAAACCCTGAATTCACTCTAACAAAGAAAGATGGAGACACATCATGTAATGTAGGTATCTAGTGTAGACAGACAGATCTAACATAGAGAGAATAACACAGGATTATTCACAAGACACAAAAGGATTAATTAACTCTTCTTCTGTGAAGAAGATGCACAGAAGAGGAAATACCTCAACTACATCTTGAATAGCAGACTTTTACAGAAGTTTCTGGGCTAACAGTCTTCCCCCAAAAACACTCCCCACAGAACTGGTAAAGGGACATGAAAATCAACTACACTGTATATTGATAAACTAAAAAAAAAAAAAAATCACTCCCCACAGAAGGGCCAGGTTCACACTGCTATAAAAAGTGCTACAGTAGAAGCGCAGAATATGGTTTACCAGAGTGACATCATATTAGGTGTGCTAGAGGAGAAGGTGAGGGACCTAGCGGTTGCAGCAAGTCTAGGGAATCAAACCCCTGCCAACACAATGAGAACCAGTGATAAAGAAGTCCACTTATCAAGCTTAATTTTATAGCTGTATGGCTATAAAACTGCCTTTAAGTGTTTGGCATACTTGTAAATTCTAAAAAATATATATTAATAAAAGAAACCTAAATTAAAAAACATATACACACAACAAAGGAATGTGGAGGGGGAAAGATCTTCAACTAAGTATGACTGACCTTATCTTCCTCCTGAAACCTCACTTTAAAAGGTTAAGAGTCTTCTGGGTTGGCCTGTGGCTCACTCGGGAGAGTGTGGTGCTGATAACACCGGGTTCGGATCCCATACAGGGATGGCCGGTTAGCTCACCGGGTGAGCATGGTGCTGACAACACCAAGTCAAGGATTAAGATCCCCTTACTGGTTATCTTTGAAAATTTAAAAAAAAAAAAACAGTTAAGAGTCTTTAGAAGTATAAAACCCATTAGGATAAAGAGAATGGAGAAAAAAACACAGCAAATGAGAGACAGCAACATTTTGGAAGCTAGAAAGGGAAAAGAGTGATAACTAACTTATCCAGACCAAGACAACTGAAATCTGAACCTGAGAGGGAGAAGCTATGGAGAAGCAAGCTGATAAAGACAGAAAGTAGAATAAAATGTGCCAGGGACTGTGAGGGGGAAATAGGGAATTATTGTTTAATGGGTACAGAGTTTCAGTTTAGGATGATGAAAAAGTTCTGGAGAGAGTGGTAATGGTTGCACAACAATGTTAATATACTAATACCACTGAACTGTATGTTTTAAAATGGTTACAATAGTAAATTTTATGTTATATTTTACTACAATAAAAACGGAAACAGCACCAAGCTGACTCATGCCAAAGATGCACTTATTGGAGGCACAGTGAAGACAAAACACAGGATGGGGCTGGAAATCAGATGACTAGTTGAAGGTTCATGTAAGTGGCTTAACACCAAAAGCCAATCTTCTCTCCACCCCTGCTAAAAGTCTGGAGATGGACCTCTGGAGAGGGTGGACCAGAGACCCCAATCTTAATCCTCACAAAGTCACACTGAAGCAAGACAAAATGCCTTACCAAAAAATAGAATCATCTGAAATTCTACTTAGGATAAAGAAGGCTGTCTCCAAGAAGAAAACAGAGCTGACAGATTACCTGGTGTGTCCAACCATATTGAAAGGTGTTTTAGGTTTGTCAGAGAATTTCAGATGTATTAATAATAGGCATAAAGTGCAGAAAAATTTAAACTGGGATAATTATTTGTGAAACAATAAATTGAAGAAAGGAAATATAATCATAATGAATTCTGAAACTCAGCTGTGAAAAATATTTGCATAGTCATAGTAACATAATATTAAGTAACTTACCTCCCTAAATCTGATATCCTATAAAAGAAAAATGAGAAAAAGCCAAGTATGTATAAATGTTTGTGGGTGGGAGAGAGACTAAGATGACTAATCCTCATCTTTCTTAGAAGGAAATCAGTAGCTACTGTCTAAAATGAAAAACCAACAAAAACCAGAACAACTGACTTAGAAAAATGAAGACAAATATCACAACAAATAGCTAAAAGAATTGAAACGTGACTGCCTCTAAAGATTGGGAATTGGACGTGAGGAGAAATGAAGAGTTGCTGTTTTCATAAGCCTTTTCATACAATTTGACTCCTTAAACTATACACATAGAAATATCACTTTAATTTTAAAATAAATAAAAATTTAGAAAGGGAAAGCAGAAGATTTTGTCAGTGTTAAAAAGACCAAAATTGTCTAAATTGAGTATACAACATTTTTCCAACTATTATTATTGATTTCTGTTAATTCTTAGATCTTTCAGTGATATAGAGGTCAATCATACTAAATGCCTTTCTTGTACCAAAATTCTTTAACTGGTACAGTATGCAATTCACTAGAGAAATACTTCGGACATGCAGCAATTCTAAAGCTTACCTATTTAAAACCATTCCTTAAATACAATGTTTTATTTATTTCCCCCAAGTATATATATTTATATATATTTTATAAAAGCTTATATTATTTATAACTCTTGGGTCAAATCCATATTTTGACATTCTGAGTGAGTAGCATTCGTAAGCACCAGCTGTGAATAAAATAAAGTAGAACTTTTTTTTTTTTTTTCCTTTTTGTCTTTTTTCGTGTCCGGCAACGGATCGCAACCCTCAGTGTCACGCCCGTACCGGACCGGGACCGGCAACGGGATCGCAACCCTCAGTGTTGCTCCCACACCTCACTCAGCCAGTGAGCGGGAACCGGTCTGTATGTGGGATCCGAACCCTCGGGCGGGAGTGCCGCCGCGCTTCCCAAGCGGCGCACTGTAGCAGTGCGCCACTGGGCTGGCCCCAATGAAAGAACTTTTAAAAGATCCAAATTAATGGGAAGATATCTTTTTTTTTTTCCTTTTTGTCTTTTTTCGTGTCCGGCAACGGATCGCAACCCTCAGTGTCACGCCCGTACCGGACCGGGACCGGCAACGGGATCGCAAACCTCAGTGTTGCTCCCACACCTCACTCAGCCAGTGAGCGGGAACCGGTCTGTATGTGGGATCCG
>NW_007727270.1:76340-84380 GCF_000696425.1 Galeopterus variegatus
CTAAATGAAACATGGGACGGCCCCAAATAAATAAAGTAGAACTTTTAAGTCTGAATGTCAAATAATACAAGCGGACAAACTGAAAGACTACCTCATGGAAAAATATACAAAGTACTAAATATGTGAAAGAAAACAGGAAGCAATCTTATCTGCAAGAACTATAACAAATTGCAACATTTTTTTTTTTTTTTTTTTTTTTCTTTTGTCTTTTTCCGTGTCCAGCAACGGATTGCAACCCTCAGTGTTGCCCCCGTACCGGACCGGGGACCAGCAACGGGATTGCAACCCTCGGCATTGCTCCCGCGCCTCGCTCAGCCAGTGAGCGGGAACCGGTCTGTATGTGGGATCCGAACCCTCGGGCGGGAGTGCCGCCGCGCTTCCCAAGCGGCGCACTTATCCAGTGCGCCACCGGGCCGGCCCCAAATTGCAACTTTTTAAAAGTCACATTCTCATGGGCACAAATTCATCAACTAAATATAATCTAATTAACATACTCTTCTACACAGTCAAAACCACGAACCTCACTCCAGAAAAAGAAAATGCTTCAAAGCACAAGATTAAAATCATGAGCAACTACATCAGAATCTACTGTTTTGCTTTTTTAAAAAAATTAATGAAGTTCTTTCTACATAAGGATAAAAGCTATGAACCTTGGTTTGCTTTTCCAGCAGTACTAATGGACTGCGCTGATCTACAATATACAGTTGCTCAATTTCGTGTATCAACTATATAACAAATGTGCAAATAATTAAACTATTACAAAGGCTTGACAGCATTAAAATCTTGTTATATTATTCACATTGCACACCCATATAATCAGACAAGAAACAGAGTCAGAGAAACAGCAACCAAAGAAAACCCCAAGTATTTATCACTGAGTGCCCATTATGCCAGGGAACATGAGAGAGAAATGCATGAGACAAGCCTCTGTACCCAAGGAGTTTGAAATTTAGAAATGCAGGAGAGCGGGTAAGAAGTGTGTGTGGTAGGCTGCAAAGACTAAGACATGAAAACCATCCACGAACAATATAAAACAGTGGAATGACTGAGAACTAACTACAAAACTATAAATTTAGAGAAGAAGATAATAAAGGGCTTGAAGGAAGAAACAGGCAACAAACTGGATCTCAAAGAAGTAGAAAAGCATTTGAAGAGATAAGGGAGAAAGATCATACCACTCTCTCCCTCTAGATTTTGCAACATACTTGAATTTTTTCATAATGAAATACTGGAGGAAAATATATACAAAATCAGAAAAGGAAAGTAATCTGAAAGAGAACTACAAAGAAAAGGAAAAATAAATGAAGTAGTAAACAGAGAAAAATATCCACAACTTAAAAAAAAAACAAACCAACCAACCAATTATATATTTTGTATATTGATAAATGTTGACATTATTTCAACTAGCTTCATTCCATTATTTGAGAGAGAATAAGAGAATAAAAGTATTATAATCCCATTTCCACAATGAGAAATTGATAAAAAGAGGCCTATCACAGTTAACAACAAAACTACATAAGGACAGAAACTAAGATCTTCAGATTCCCCATCCTATAAAATATCCATTATACCGTACTACACTTTAATAGTGCTAATGTTTTAAGTATTTAACAATGGATTTACTTTATTGTCAACCTCAATTTCTTCTTTATAACTAGAACAATGGCCTTTTCAGTAAATTGAAATACCTTACTATCCCAGTGAGTCCTCTAGCCAAGAGAACATTCTAATGGACATAGGAGAAGTGGTGCTCAGGTCAGAGCTAAAGTCATAGTTCCTAGGAACTCATACCCAGAACTTTTTCAGTTTTATCTAAATTACTTTGGTTGTAAGATGACAACTACATGAATAGGGATTGAAAACAAAGAAAAATGCTTAATATATCTAAATGAAACATCATAAAATAATTACATTCACAAAATGCACAAGTTATTATGCCACTTAGTTATTAATCACAAAATTATTAGCATTCTCAGAAATTATACTACTTTTTACCCCTAAAATAAATTTTTCCCTTCTCTAAATTGATCTTATTAGTTTTCTACATCTATAAATGTTATCCATGTTTATTGGTGTGCCCCTGACTAAATTAATACTTATCACAAACTGGAAAACATTGATTAATCCAGCATCTAGAAGCCGTGGTCCCTTTCATTCTCACTTCCTTCTGTTTCCTCCACAGCCAGGGGCAGATGATTCCTACACTCTTCCATTACATTTTCATCTGAAACATCCCTGAGCAACAGTCAGGTGCTCCCTCCTGCTTCCACAGGGATCCACTACTGGATTAATTGATCCCATTTACTTAGTATACAGAAGGCTGTAACTCAGTTTTCTACCTGTATTCTTATGTGTGTTTATGTGTGACTGGCAGGAGCAGGAGAAAGGAGTTTCAAATGGAGGCACAAGACAGCTAAAGACAACCTTCGGCCCTCTAAAGCAGCTGTGGCATAGTACAAAGGGCAATGTACCTGGAGTAGTGTTCCAAAATCTTAATCCCAACTTGTCACTTGACTATTTATTAGGTGAGTGATCTCCTTCACCTAGCATTTCAACTTGCCATGTTCAGCCTCCAAAAGCACAAACAAGTGTTTTAACTTAGCAGAATACTTTGATGATGATGATGATGATGATGCAGCAACAGCTGGGGCAAGAGAAAAAAAAAGTAGCAGTAGCACTGGTACTAATAGAAGCAGAAGTAGAAGTAGAGGTTGTGGTAGTGGTGGTAGAGGTGATGATGGTACAGGTTGAGTGTCCCTAATCCGAAAATCTGAAATCTAAAGTGCTAAACCAAACTTTTTGGCACCAACACTATACCACAAATGGAAAATCCTACAACTCTGGTCCCAAGAATTTCAGATAAGGGATACTCAACCTGTAATAGCGATGATGAAGATGACTTTGTTAACACTGCAGAAAAAGTGCCTGTAGACAATACGGTGAAAATGTGTGATGGGTTTAGTGAAGGACTAGAGCAGTATGCATTCATAACAGAACAAGAAATCATGTCAGTTTATAAAATCAAAAAGAGACTTTTCAGACAAGAACTGTTGTTAATGAGGCACAAGACTCTGGAGGAAACATTTTTAAAAGGCATCCAGCAATAAGTCACCTCTTCCCTACGGGATCCACTTTCTGGTCCCTCAACTGTTTCTGAAGTTTCTTACCACCTACAAAAATAAAATACAGTGTATAGTAACCTTTTAATCAAAACACAGTATTATAGATGGAGACTGAAAGCCTACTATTTATGTCATTGTTGATACAGGTACTCGGGATGCTACTGTGTTGCTTAGTTACCCTGAACACATTATTTTTCAATATATTAATGGTGTGTCATTTTTATTTAAAAGTAAAAATTTGACATATGTGAATAAGTATAAGAAAATAATTGCTTATTGGTACCATATAAATTCAGAGTTAGGAATAATGGTGATGCCAAACAACTACAGATTGTCCACTTGGGTGGCTAAGATAGTGACATATTTGCTTTCTGATGGTTCAATGTGTACAAACTTTGTTTCATGCACAAAATTATTAAAAATGTTGTAAAAAATTAACATCGGGCTATGTGTATAAGATATATACAAAACATAAAGGTTGTGTTTAGACTTGGGTCCCATCCCCAAGATATCTTTATGTATGTGCAAATATTCCAAAATCTGAAAAAATTCTAAAATCCAAAACACTTCTGGTGCCAAGCACTTTGAATAAGGGATACTCAACTTGTAAAAGACTGAGAAACTGGTAAACATTTGAGGATGGCTGTGACATGGACAGGCTCTTGTGATTCTGGTAAATGACCAACGAAAAAACAAATGAATTGTTCTATAAACTGTAATTTTAAATCATATTTATTTAACCAACATTTGTATAGTGCTTACTATATGTACCAGCAACTGTTCTAAGAATTTTATAATTTATTTAATCCTCATAACAACCTTTGGACATAGGTACCAATATTATTTCCATTTTACAGATGAAGAAACTGAGCCACAGAGATTAAATCACTCACCCAAGTCACACAGCTAGGGAAGTGGTGGAGTCAGGACTCAAACCCAGGTAGCCTACCTAACTAAAAAAAATCAATGCTCTTAAGTACTCCACTAAACAGTCATGTAGTTGTGAATGGATAATTATTTCTACTTCCCTTTGGATATGTCATGTGATTTTTAGTACACATCATCCTGATTATGTCTGTCTTAGAGTAACAATTAAAATTATATTATCTGAACCTATAGACAAGGAAACAACTGTAATGGATATCAAGAACAAACTAGAAACTCAGATCAGTGTTTTATCAATCATACTTAGAAAATCAATAATGAATAGTAACATTCACTAAAGCTCTCCATTCGCCAGTCATAACTTTATTATTATTATTTTTTTTTTCCTTTTTGTCTTTTTTCGTGTCCGGCAATGGATCGCAACCCTCAGTGTCGCGCCCGTACCGGACCGGGACCGGCAACAGGATCGCAACCCTCGGTGCTGCGCCCGCACCTCGCTCAGCCAGTGAGCGGGAACCAGTCTGTATGTGGGATCCAAACCCTCGGCGGGAGCGCCGCCACGCTCCCAAGCGGCGCACTGTAGCAGTGTGCCACCGGGCCGGCCCCATAACTTTATTATTTTCAAATCTCTGAAAAATGTGTCAGTTCATACACACATACACAGACTATTATGTACTAAATTATTAGTCTGTTTCAATGACCATATATCAGACTAGTTAAACATTTGACCAGCAAAATACACTATAATGGACAGTTAAACACCATTTAGCATTAGTTACATTTCGGTGAAACTGTAAAAAGAGGCTACACAAACTTCCACAGCTTACTAAAAATTAAATCATACAATTTTTTATTACTGCCACCATAATGTTTTATCTAATAGCTGAGCATATATAATCATTTATTAAAGTCTCTATTTAATATAAATATATTTAACAGTTATATTAGCATTAGTCATACATTATTAGTTATTATAACTAGTTATAATATTGCATATTAGTTATAATAGCATTAGTATTTATTTAAAAAACATTTTCCCTAAAGAATACGTATCAGTACTCTCCAAATTTATCAGCATAATTGTATTTGCAATACTGTTCTAAAATATTGGATAAACAAGAGAGACTACTAAAAGTTGACGATTATTTTATGAAGGATCTGGGATCAAACCAATTCAAGTGTTATTAGAGCCCAATTAAAAAAACAAAATCGAATACCCTTGTTGAAGATATAGGACCAAAAAACACTAACAAAACTCCTCCAGACTTCTGAACTCTTATTAACAATAAGACAATAAACTAAATTTTGAAACAATTCCCAGAATTGTTAATGGAAAAAACAAAATCGAATACCCTTGTTGAAGATATAGGACCAAAAAACACTAACAAAACTCCTCCAGACTTCTGGAACTCTTATTAACAATAAGACAATAAACTAAATTTTGAAACAATTCCCAGAATTGTTAATGCTAGAAGTGTCTATTCTCTTCCCATGAAGAGATATTTATGCAAAGTAAGCATGTCTTACAAGCCAACTCAAACAGCTTTAGGGTGAAAATAAAAAACATCTGAAGACAACTTTACTGTCCCATATTTTTTAAAGCACTAGGAGAAAATTTTAGATTAATACAAAAAAAAAAATTAAAGAAAACATGAAAATAAAAATAAGAGAAGAAAAATTAATGAAACACTTCTGGAACAAGAAGGGGAGGTTGGTTTTTAATTAAGCAAAGTTGAAAATATCAGGAAAAAAAGGAACTTGTGCAAAAACAGTCTTGGAATTTGTATTTAAAATTAATCATACAGAGTAATCATCATAAAATATGAGGTTCCATCTACTATGCTAAAAGCATAAAGAGCTTGTATCACATTTTTCCATGCAAACTCAGTGAAGACTTTTCCTCCATTACAAGTACACAAAAGGTTTTTGTTGGTGCAATTTACTATGCCTATTCTGAGCCCGAGGATATTTTTGTACCCAATCTCAAACTGGAAATGGGATGCTATCTGTACTCAAAATGTTGAATTAATGACAGAAACATAGCTCCATGTCTTATAGAACTTTTATGCTCTACCACAAGTCTTTTAAGTGGTATTCTTGTTTAAGTGTAACTAAGACCACCTGTATATTTAAAAATACAAACCAAAACTTATGGGATACATTGTTCACTGATGTAATGGATCAAAACTTTTCCCTAGTATGAGAATACAGTCTTAGTATTTATTTATCACTAAACCCTATCATTAAAACAGATTAATTTATATTATGTATATCCTTTATTTTACGGAATTATATTCCAAGGTTAGTTACACAGTAAGTCCTACTTTACCACCATTGTAAAAGCAGAGAAATGTTCCACAGAACTATATTCCTAAAACATTAAGCCAAAAACCAACTACTATCAAAGAAGGTTGATACTTCCTTTGCTTCCATTTCCTCATTTGGTAATATTAGGCACCACATGATATCCAGTATTTTTTTTTAGGAATGGAAAGTAGAAATGTATTAAGAATTAGATGATTTCTACCACCAGATGCAAAATTTTGAGTAACTTAAGAAGTGAGGAATTGGAACTAGTCCACTTCCATCAGGCTCTATGATTCTACTTTGAAGAAGATGAAAAAGTTATTTGTGTGTTTTAAAATTATAGTAATGCATAATTACATATAATGCATACATTAAACAAAAAGGACATTGTTACAATATAAGAATTTTCCTATCAGAAAAAAATATATATATTTCATAACAGGATGCAATTGCTAACATAGTAAACTTAGATTATTTTCCTCTATAATTTATACTTTGTTACATTTAGTCTTCCTAAATAAATTCTCATTTCAGCCTCCTAGTTCTATGCTTTAAATTCCCTTAAAAACTTTATTTTGAAAAAATCTGTAAAACCAATGTAATAAAAGCTAATTACATTTGAGGAAAAAAACCCTTGGTATTCTCATTTCTATAAAACAGCTAACCTCTGAGCCCCAGGAATAAGGTGGGCCATGGAACCTACCCTTCCACTCTGCATTCTTCCCTGAGCTGCCATTCCCAATCTCACTCCTAGCACTGAAGAGGTAAATGGACAGGCACTGTTGCAGTTCAGCCAGTTCCTACCAGCTACTTCTGCCCAAACTTCTCTCAGTGGCCTAAAGGGAAATCTATTACCATCACTGAAGAAGTTCATGGTCTCTGGCCATAGATAGATGAAGGAAGGAGGGCTGCCAATGCTCCTCTTGACACACAGAGAGGCAATTGCAACACTTACTGGCAGCCAAGCAACAGGGACTGTCTGTAGTAGGCAGAATTCTAAAAGCCAAGATCCCTGCTCCCTGGTTGTATACACCCTACAAAATCCCTGAGACTGTGGATATGATGGGATTTCACTATCATGATCAAGTTAACTTTAAGAAAGTTTACTTTAAGAAAAGGGGATTATCCAGTTGGATAATCCTGAACTAACCACATAAACCCTTCAAATCTGGGTCTAGAAGTAAGACAGAGAAGTCAGAGACTGGTGGGTGAGAGAGATTAGACATGAGGGATACTCTCCATGGTGGGCTTTGAAGATGGAGGGGGCCATGTGGCAGACAATACAGGTAGCATCTATAAGCTTAGGGTAGCTCCCAGCTGACTGCCAGCAAAGAAACAGGAGCTCAGCCAGCAAGGAAACAGTCCTACAACTGCAAGGAACTGAGTTCTGCCAATAATCTGAATGAGCTTGAAAGTGGATTTTCTCCCTGAGCCAAGAGACAAGAAATCAACCCAGCTGACACCTTAATTTCAGCCTGTGATATTCTAAGCAGAGAAGCTAGCCACACCGTACCCACAGACTTTTGACATATATAACTGTGAGCTAATTAAATGAGTGTTGTTCTAAGCCACTGAATTTATGGTAACTTGCTACTCAGCAAAATAAGGAACTACTGGGCCGGCCCGGTGGCGCACTCGGTAGAGTGCGGCGGCACTCCCGCCGAGGGTTCGGATCCCATATAGAGACCAGTCCGCTCACTGGTTGAGCGCGGTGCGGGCGCGACAC
>NW_007727270.1:84666-139927 GCF_000696425.1 Galeopterus variegatus
GAAAAAAGACAAAAAGGAAAATAATAAATAAATAAATAAATAAATAAATAAATAAATAAATAAATAATAAATAAGTAAATAAATAAATAAATAAGGAACTACTTAGAGAGAAAGGTTGTAGGCTGCTGAAGCTGCAGTAAAAGTTTCCTTCTAACAACAGGAAGACCAGAGGCAGAGACATATATTTGCCTGAAAACTAAAGAGGGGTCATCATAATGGGGTACATGCTTGGAAACCACCCTGTTTTCATTTCCTTCATATTTATCATTATCAGAGTATATTAATTTGCTTGCTGCTTGTTTCACTCATTGGAAGGAAAGCTCCATCAGAACAGGTATATGTCTCTTATTCTCTGCTGAATATCCAGCACCTAAAAAAAATGCCTGGCACATAGGCATGCAATAAATATTTGCTGAATGAAAAGTCAATAAGCAAAAATCACTGTAAACTGTGTTATATATGAGATTTCTTAGAATAACTTACATTATCAACATCAACTGGACAAGCTGCGTCCAACAAAGTTCATACTAACAAATAATTTCCCTTTCATACTATACATATGGGTGTTTCTCCATATAGTTGTTTCACACATGCTTTTATAAATGTCTACACTGATGCTGTCCGTTAAAGAATGCTTGTAGCTTGGTAAATAAATCAACAACAGAATGGTGCTTTAATAAACAAAGATAGTGAACTCCCAACATCAAATTGATTAAGATGGGTAATTCACTTTCAGTTGATGCAGCCAATTCAAGTCATAGCCTCTTTCCACACAACTACCCACACCCTCCAGAGTTCAGGAACCCTGGTAAACTTGAAGAAAGTTAGAACCAGAAATATCTCCAGATGAGCAGTAGAGCATATTTCTACAGAGTGAATCACATTTACATCTAGTTTCTTTGTTGTGCTAACCTGAATGTTGCTCAAAATAAGCTTAAAATCCCTAATATAATGCAAAATATATATATATTAACAATTATACCCTCTATTAGATTCAGACTCAGGCACTTTCAAGAGCAGATAATAGCAAGAGATATCAAATTCTCTTTTAATACATCTATTTTCTGCCAGAACGCATTACTTTTACAGCAGTTCCTAACTTAAACATTGTACATTCCAAAATGATTTGTTGGTCAGCTATTCAAGAGTCATGAATGCCTTTTTGCCCCACAGAATCACTGTTATAAATGGTGGTTAGGTGATGCAGCACTGTACATCAGGTACATTACAGGATTTTGTGGCCTGGCAACCATACTCTGTATTTTATTTATTACTTGTTTCATTCTTTTAAAAGAGGGAGGGAGGTTGAGGCTGTAATCATCATATGTAGCAATTTAATGACTTTTTTTTTTAAGGACTGCAATTCCTAAACAAGTCTTTTTTCAATTGAAAAATGTTGGGCCGGCCCGGTGGTGCACTGCTACAGTGCGCCGCTTGGGAGCACGGGGGCGCTCCCGCCGAGGGTTCGGATCCCACATACAGACCAGCCGCTCACTGGCTGAGCGAGGTGCGGGCGCAACACCGAGGGTTGCGATCCCGTTGCTGGTCCCGGTCCAGTACGGGCGCGACACTGAGGGTTGCGATCCGTTGCCGGTCACGAAAAAAGACAAAAAGGAAAAAAAAAAAGAAAAATGTTCATCTTAAATTGGGACCACCTAAACTAGCTTGAAAATAAGGCATGGAAAGCACATTATGTTCTACTTAGGTGTTCTCTAACATAAGTTTTATAATGTAGAGGACAACAAAATTACTATTATGGGTAATTCACAGAAAAGTAAAATGATTTGGGGGCAGAGGGGCTGGCCTTTCTGGGGATCTCTTGACCTTGGTGTTATAACAGTGCGGTAACCAACTGAGCTAACCAGTCAGTCCTAGAATGATTTTTATCACCATAAAGTCAAATAATTCTAAAATATGTTCAGAATTTGGGGAAAATTTTTCATTTTGGAAGGATAACAAAAACACAAGCAAGCTGTTCCTGTACACATTTCCCTTAACCCACCCACCAAAAGTAAAAAGATCTTCTCATCTCTGAACAGTTACTGGTTCATACCTTTGCATATGACTCAGAGACAAAAACTCTGCATAATAACTATTCCTCAAAATTACTTCCCTATCACCATGATATTATATAAGGGTACTTCAAAAAGTTCGTGGAAAGATTCATATTATCTTTTAATTCTATTTTTCCATGAACTTTTTGAAGTACCCTCATATAATCAAATTTCCTCAAAGTAGGATCTACAAAGGGGTAGAAATCTTCCTCTTCAGAGAAAGTCTACATATAAAAAGATGGCAGCCTAATTCATGTTTATGCCTGTATCCACAAATTTCAGTTACTGAATTATTATTATTATTGAATTAACTAACCCTCCTAAGCCTCAATCATAAGAATAAGAACATGACCAAAAGAATGGTCTAATAGTTACTATTTTTGAAAGCAATTATTTTTCTCATCTTTGTCATGTGCCTTCTCCACTTTTCCATTCACTCATTTATACTCTAGATAAAACTTATAAACACACCAACAGAGCATTTTATCAATTCCTGTATGCTGATCAACAGGAATTGGCAGAATCCAAATATAAGAGGTTCACCAGAACCCAGAACCTTCCTGTGTATATTAACAGAATCACATTTTGATGTTCAAGTTACCACAAGCCTTTCCCTGGAATTTTCAGTAGCATCACAGATTCCTTCTTGAAACTCCCACCTCTCTAAGACTTCTGGGACATTATCGGTCTCTCCTAGTTCTCATTTGTCTGATGGATCACTCACTGCCTCTATTCCAACTGCCAATTCATATTCCTCTGCCATACCTCAGTATTTCCACAAGCATGGAACATATACCCACTTTAGATGGCACATATATAATAGTCAATCATGTCATGAGAAAATTAATACCTTTTCAAGTCTTCGGGCCTTCTAATTACAAAGCCTTAATTTCTTCCTTTTATTTGTTTGTTTGTTTTTTTTTTAACTGAGCAGACAGGCTCAGAGGATTTTGCAGGTAACAGTATCTAGCTAAAATTTAATACCACTATTTGTTGTCATTGCTTTAATTTTTCCAGTGCCAACTATTTAAAGCAAGTCATATTTGCTTTCCATTTATAGTACTGTTACAATTTTCTCTTTAAATAAATGTACTTAAGTAAAAGAGTCATTTAAAGAAACATATGAAGAAAAGAACTGAATCTTAGAATGGTCCTCTAAAAATAAGTGTCAGAAACACTATTCTGACCAGAACTACTGTGGCTATATTCTTTCTCCACATTTTCTGGCTTCTTTAATGATCCCAAATTCTCAATAAGCTCCGGATTTTAACTTGGTATACTGTACGAGCACATCAAATTGAATATCTCAAAATAAAACCCATTCTTTTCTGGATTACCCCCCACCCCCACTTCCAACCTTACCAATGAAAGCTAGCCAAATTCTCCTTCACAACTATTCACACAATCTCAAAATCTAGGAGTTATCTTTGACTCATCCCTCCCTAGTCACTGAATTCCAGCTTTACCAACTCATTCATTCCACATACACCTGTTGGGTTCCTGCTTCATGTGAATAAAATCATGTTTTGGGGGGGGTTTTGGCAGCTGGCTGGTATGGGAACCCAAACCCTTGACCTTGGTGTTATAACACCACACTCTAATCAAGTCATGTTATTTCAGAAAGCTGTTTCTTAAAAAATTTCACACTCTATGAGAGGAAACATGCAGCCTTGTGGACTCTCTCCAAAATTACAGGGGAAAGTCTAGGACATGAGATAGTACAGACCTGAAAAGGAATGTTCTACAATATTAACAGTAGTCATTTCTACATGGTAGAAATAAGGATAAGTATCACCTTCTCCATATTTTTCTGTACTTTATACATTTTCTCAATTTTTATGATAGGGAAAAAATACATTCCAAAAAAATATTCCCATCTAGGCTCGTTTCTCCATTCCTGTTCGAGCATCCTAGTTCAGACTCTCTAGACTCTCTTTAAGTCCTCCTGATTGGCCTCTAAACTGACCTTTGTGAAGGTCATTGCCCAATACATTATAAATACAGTTGCCAAAATAATATGACTGAAAAGTTACCTTTATTAGGTTACTCTTCTAGTTAACATTTAATGGTTCCCTAGTGCTTATAATTATAAGAGCTGCCTACTATGCCAGCTTTTCAGGGACTTACCTAGTCCCAGTCTTAACAATATTATAGCATTTCTGTGGTATCTAGAATTAAACTGTTAAAACAGTAGCTCCATCATTTACCAGTTGTGTGATCCTACAAAAGTTACTTAACCTCTAGGCATCTCAACTACGTGTTTGTAAAAAAAAAAAAAAAAAAAAAAATGTTTTTAAGGGGGGGGGTTCCTAGATAATACCTACTATATAAAGTTGTTATGAGGATAAACATCAGATGTGTAATAAAAAAAAACTACTACAAGGGCACTTCAACAAGTTTATGGAAAAAATAGAATTAAAAGCCAATATGAATCTTTCTCTGAACTTTTTGAAGACACCTCCCCTCCCATACATACTAGGAGCCTAGTAAATAATGGTGCTATTATTCCTTTATAACCTACACATAATCTCAGTTACTCTTAGTAAGTACTAACACTGGCCTAAAATATGATCTCCCTACCCCCAAGGTACCTCCAGGCCCTTTATTCTCCTTGCAATCTCTTAAAAACAAATTTGCTCAGGTAGAGCTTTGGCACTTGGTTTTCCTCTATTTGAAATGTTCTTTTCTCCCAAATATCCACACAGCTCACTCCCCCACATCCTTCAGGCAACCTCAGGAGAAAGGCCTTCCCTTACCATCTACTATGGTCTGAATGTTGGCAAGACACCAAATTTGTATGTGGAACCTAATACTCAACATGGTAGTATAAAGAGGTGGGGTCTTTGGGGAAGTGATAAAGTCATGAAGGCTCAGCGCTCATGAATGGGACTGGTGCCCTTATACCAAATTTGTATGTGGAACCTAATACTCAATATGGTAGTATAAAGAGATGGGGTCTTTGGGGAAGTGATAAAGTCATGAAGGCTCAGCGCTCATGAATGGGACTGGTGCCCTTATAAAAGAGGTTAAAGGGAGCTAGTTGCTTTGCCCCTTCTGCCACGTGAGGACACAGCAAGAGACGCCATCTATAAAGCAGAGAGTGAGTCTTCCCTGGACACCAAATTTGCTGGCACCTTGACTTTGGGCTTCCCAGCCTCCAGAGCTTTGACAAATAAATTTCTACTATAAATTACCCAGTCCAAGTTATTTTGTTACAGTAGCCCAAATGGACTAAAACACCTTTCTATATAAAATAGCACTAAGCTCACCCCATACCCCAACTGTTTTACCAGCTCTTTCTTTACACCATGTATTAGTCCGTTTTTGTTGCTTATAACAAAGTACCTGAAACTGGGTGATTTATAAAGAAAAATGAAATTTACTGCTTACAGCTTCTGAGGCTGGGAAGTCCAAAGTCCACCTGGTGGTGGCAACAGTGACCCAGGGGTCTCACATTGTGAGATGGTGGAAGCAGAGAGAGCACAGAGAAAAAGACAGACTCTCCTCTTCTTTTAAAGCCCTCAGAACCACACTCCTGACCACCATTTTTAATCCATTCACTACTGCATGGTCCTACAATCTAATCACCTCTTCAAGGCTCCACCTTTCAATTACCATAATAGGATTTTCCACCCTCAACAGTCACAGTGGGGGCTAAGTTTCTAAGACATGAAACTTGGGGGACACAACTCAAGCTTCAGTGAGTTTTAGGGAAACATAATTCAATCCACTACACACCACTTATTACCACCTACAAGTTTTATTATTATTTTATTGTCTCTTTCTAACCACCAGTCTATAAGCTCCATGAGAGCAGAAACGTTGGTTTGTTCACTGCTATGTCCCCAGTACAGAGAACAGTGCCCAATAGTTGACAAAGATTTGTTGTATGAATAAATGAATCTAGGTTGAATTAATTGACTCTAGAACATTTTTTCTCCAATTTTATAAATAGTGCCTATATTTAATATCATCACTGTTTTATATCTTTGCTTCCTCATTTCCTCATTCATAAATTTGGGATAATAACACCTACACCTCACTGGGGTTGTTGTAAGGATTGAGTGAGAGAGAGAGAGAGAGAGAGAGAGAGAGAGAGATAGTGTGAGTGTATAACTTAGAGCGTATAGCACACAGAAGTGTTCTGTTACCTATTGTTATTAATTTCAGCCATTGAGATCCAATTCCTATTTTTCATGTTTTAAACGTAACTATTTTTGTATGCAAGAAATAAAGGCAACTAATATCTTCACTAACCAAAAGTTACACTAAGCAAAAAACTATAGTCTAATAATGTTCCTAATAATGTTTTTCACTAAAAAACTCCTCATACAATTGTGAGTCAGAATACAGTCATAATTATTATAAATGAAATTCTTTGGTTTATACATCTGGTCTGAAGCTGTAAAGAGCTCTACCAAAACAAAACTAGGTTGCTATTTTTACCTTAGCTAAACACTTCAAAAATACATATAAGTATACATATTTTATCTTTTACAGGCTCCTTCCTATTGTTATGAATTTCTTAATCATAATTGGAGCTTTAAGTGCAAATCCATGAGAACATGTTTTAGAACACTGAGTTTTTGACCATTTATCAAAAAAAAAAGAAATAGTATTATCACAAGACAAATATTAATGCTTTATCAGAAAACTAAATGTAGGTTAAAACTTTTAAAACTACTTATACTCCAAATCTGGCATACTATTAATAATAACTGTTAGGAACTATTTCTTTTTTTTTTTTTTTTTCCTTTTTGTCTTTTTTCGTGTCCGGCAACGGATTGCAACCCTCAGTGTCGCGCCTGTACCGGACTGGGACCGGCAACGGGATCGCAACCCTCGGTGTTGCTCCCACGCCTCGCTCAGCCAGTGAGCGGGAACCAGTCTGTATGTGGGATCCGAACCCTCGGCGGGAGCGCCTGCCGCGCTTCCCAAGCGGCACACTGTAGCAGTGCGCCACCGGGCCGGCCAGGAACTATTTCTTAATACTCCTAAAATTCAGGCTTTTATTCCATCCTCCATTTTTTAAAGATTCCATTCTAGAGAACTACTCAAACATCCTAGATTGTGTTTATCATACAAGCTACAGTCCAGTTAATAAAAACATATTAATGGATGTATCCACACAATATGGACATACATATTACGCTGAAGCAGAAACATGAGAAAATAATTAATGGAATCTCTAATGGTATAAAATCAATACTAGCAGGTCAAGTGCTACACCCACCAGGCACAAAATAAATTAAGCTGAGTATAGTTTTTGTTCTCTTAAGTTTCCATTAATTTGAAGCAATTGGTTTCGTGTTCTGTAATATATCACTTAAACGTTCTAAACTCCACAATATTTAGAAGATATTTACTTAGCACTTACTAATGCCATTTCTTATTAGCCACTTTTGCCCAAGATTATGTGTTCTGGGATAAGAGAGACAAAAGATGCGAAAATACTCCTGCTCATCACTGCTCTTCAGCTTCCAAGGAACATTTAAGTGTCCAGGAGATTTAGTCCTCATATCATTTCCAGAGAATATTGAACCAAAACCTAGAAGCAAAAGGCTGGTGTGGGAGAACTTACTCAGATGTTACAAGGTTAAAGGCAGGGTCGGCGCTTACAAGATCCTGACAGTGAATGCCTCCTTAAATTCAGTGTCCTAGATGCCTCCTTGCCTCACTCTAGTCCTAGCCCAGGGTAGAGCCAGGAATACTGTTAAACATGCTAAAATGCTACACAGGACAGTCCCCCACAAGAAAGTAGTATCTGGCTCAAACTGTCAATAGTGCCTAAGTTGAAAAGCTCTGGTTTAAAAGAAAGAACACTGAGTTAGAATTCCAGTTCTACAACTTACTAGTTATATGAACTCCAACAAATTATATAACCTCTCTGAGCCAGTTTCCTCATGTACAAAATGGATATCATGCTTATACTGAAGAATTGTTAGGAGGATAAACTGAGACAGAGCCCTTAGCATAGAGTAGACAATCTATAAACATTAGTAGAGAAAAATCTTCTCTAACAGAGCTCTGACCCTCTTGAAGATAATTTCAAAATATGAACAACACATGGTACTGTATATTGATTTATTTTCTGTATCTCCTATCAAAATCTAAGGAACCTGAAGGCAGAGTCCTTACCTTATTGGACTTTGTATCCTCAGCCTCTAGCACAAATGCGCAAATAAGCTCTAAGTATGTACCCGCTACAATAAAGCATACACTGCACTGTGCAGAACTGCCAAAGATTATAAGAAAACATAATTCTTGCCCTGGAGAAATTTAAAAATATTAAGAGATACCTAACAAAACAAAATATACAGATAGATTTAACACACAGGAGGCACTCAAAAAAGCTCTTGGATATATGTAAAAAATTCACATAAATAGCTGAGGCCACAAATGAAAACTAATGGGATGCAGATGAAACAATTAGAATTAAATAGATTTAATCAAAGAAAGGCTGGTTAAAAATTAACATAATCCTATGTATATGCAGCTAATATTTTCTACAGGCAGTGCAACAGTATATTTAAATAACAAACATCAAAATGACAAGTGCTATCATTTGTCATTTTAGCAATACTTAGCTAAACTTCTTGATTCAGATGATGGCAGCATATTTTAACAGGTTCAAAGAGCATTTTAAGCAATTTCAAAACCACATTAGATTTTAATGGAAGCTTATCAAATTCCTGATATCCACAATCCCTCTTAATTATCTTAAATGGTCTGAGACAGAATAAGACCAAAAGAGCTGATGCTCAAATGTCTGAATACTTTGCTAAAAAGGCTGAGCTCAAGCATACCCAAACTATGTTAGAAGCAACTTTTAAAATGCACAAATGTAACAATTATTTTTAAACCAACAATTTTAGAAAAATAGTAGTTCCTATCTAAAGCTTATATAAATATAAGACACTGGCTTTGCAAAAGTCAGCAGTTTTAAGATCCCTTTCTAAAGTAATAGTCTCCCTCTGTTTTGCTTGGTATCTTAATTTGCCTTTAGTTTCAAAAGTAAGTTTGCCAACACTATTCCTCTCAAAACCTCAGGAATTCCATTACTAGTTTTAAGCTAAATTAAAGGAAAATAGACGCATTCAACCCATGGCAGAAGTATGCACAAAGTGTTTGTTGATGCTCATAAATAGACTGAGAAATTTAGACACATCTGAAGGACAACGGCTGTACAGTCAACTGTTTTGCTCTACCATGGAACCAAATAGAAAAAGAATTATTGCTACCCCTTCAAGTGAGACCGGCACTAGATACCTTTAAACTAACTGGGATATAATACAGAATATTCTCTTTAAGTCAGAGGTTTTGTGTATATTTTCACTTCAGGGAAGAATGGCTAGAGTACTCCTAAAAAATCCACATGGAGCCAAGATGTTACTGTTCTCTCCCTCAAAACAATCCTTAAAATGCCCTCAACACTGCCTACCTACTTGCCTCCAAAAAATTTTGTAAAATATATTTTTAAAAAAGAACCATCTATAAATGCTTAACATAGATGGTTCTCTGTCTTATCCCTAGAAATCTTTTCCCTTCCATTTCCCTTTTCTCAGACTCTATAAATTTTGCTGACAAAAAAAAAATTCCTTTTTACAGCCATTTCCACTTTTCATCCCTCTCCATCACCTGCTTCAAGACCTAATTCATCTCAACTCAACTGAATCCCAGTTATCAGGATCCCCTGGATGGAACTAGTAACATCTTTTCCCATTTTTCTGCTCCCTCCCTTAGCCTGTCCCAGCACTGCAGATCAGCAACAAATGGAAAGGGGGGGTCAGGGCACCTTACATTCATTCTATTACTGTCTCTCACTTTTTTACCCCTAACTAATTCACTTCTCTCTCTAGATATTCTGCTCCTTAGGCATCACCCTATCTAACCCCTTCTTCCATGCCCCAGGTAATGGAAGTCACAACCAAGGAACTAGATTTTGGGTAGACCTAGTTCCCTCAAACAAGGCTGCAGCAGGATGAATGCATTTTTATTGGTGTCATAAAGGGTGGTTAGAATACAATGGGTTAAATTTTTTATGACCTGACCTACTAAGCTAAACACCACTTTAATAAGACTCATTGGAAAAATAGATTCCTAATTCCAAGTTCCTTTTTTTGTTTTAAACTTCTCATTTCCCCTATCCCCATCCCCTCGCCAAATTCCTTTTTGAAAATAATTCATTCACAAGACAGAGACTACCTATATAAAAGAATAAAATTACAGAGACTGCTAGTAATTAAAATAATACATTTTTGACAATGTAAACAAGTGAACGCCAGTTGTTTGTACAACATGAGTGATCAATGCTTGCAACCATATAACCAATAAAAATAGAAAAATTAAATCGTTATAAACAGCATAAAACCAACTAGCAATCATATTTTTTGCAAAGAGTGTCTTACAAAACTAACATTCTGGCTTTAGAAATAAATACACCAAGAAAAACAATTTGACAATATCTACCAAAAATTTTAATGTTTATCCACTGTCACAGAAATTACGCTTCTAAAATTTAGAGTACTGATATATTGGTGCAGGTGTGAAATATATAGACGATGCTCATTACAGCATTATTTAAAAAGCCAAAGATAGGAAACAAGTTTAAGGTCCACCAAAAGGGAATTTATAGTGCATTCCATACAATGGATACTGTTCAGCCATTAAAAAGGATGAATATAGCTGTAAATGTATAAAGAAAACTTACTGTGAAGAGCAGTTGCCTCAGGAGAGGGAACTAGGTAGAAAGGGAAGAAGAAAAAGAGACAATTTCCACAACATTCTGTATCTTTAAATTTCGGACCATGTGCAAGTATTACCCTTTAGTTAAAAATGAAGAATTTTAAAAATTGTTCAAGAAATTAGACTATTCTACTGGATCCTCTAATGCATAAATAGTCCTACTCCCTCATCTACAGGCAATGTTAATTAGGACTGAAAATCTAAGCTACTAGAGTTACCAATAACCAAACATGGAAAACTTATTACCTTTTCATGAAACAAAGTACAACTATGGCAACTTTGCATCAATCAAAACAAAATATAATAGGTGAAAAATTTATTTTATCAAAAGCAGTCTTTATCACAGAAATAAAATTGAATGCCATGTAATTTTGTCAGAACTTTACTAACAATATGATATGGGTTGAATGTTTGTCCCCTTCAAAGCTCACGTGAAAGATTTTGTTTTTGGTGGCTAGCTTATGGGGATCCAAACCCTTAACCTTGATGTTACCAACACCATGCTCTAACCAAGTGAGCTAATCATATCGAATACTGATCTCCAATGTAGCAGTGTTGAAAGATGGAACCTTTAAGAGGTAATTGGATCGTGAGGACCATGCTCTCATGAATGGATTAATCAATTCATGGAGTAATTGGTTAACGATTTAATGGATTATTATGGGTGTGGACTGGTGGCTTTACAAAGAGAGTAAGTGAGCACGTGAACAAGTGCTCTTCCCCCTCCTTACCATGTGATAATCTGTGTTGCCATAGGCCTCTGTAGAGGCCCCACCAAGGAGAACCTCACCAGAAGCAACCCCTAGATCGTGGATGACCTAGCCTCCAAAACTGTAAAAACTAAATTTCATTTTCTTATAAATTACCCAGTTTCAGGTATTCTGTTGTAAGAATAATACACCATGTTACACCAAAAGAGAAAAACTATCTGGCTGGAATTTATGGTTAGAGTCTAGATCTCAAACAGCTACATGCACCAGAATTATTTTGTAACGAACCTAAGAAGTGCCAAAATCATTTGAATCCAAAAGGCAGTTAAAAACAAGGCAAATGGAGAGAGCACAAAGACTTGGGCAATAAGTTTCAAATGCCAAAAAAAAGAACCAAACTTTTAAGATAATATTTTTCTAACAGAATTTTTCCCTTAGGCTATTAAATTCCAAATAAGATTGAGCACAGTAATCCCTCAATTAGTTATTAAAACTCAAGAAACTGAAAGAAACAATTCAAACTCTTTTTCAAGCTAATTTTTTAATGCTGCTATTTAATAAGATTTTTATTTTTGCTACTAGATAAAAGAGAATAATTAATCTGACAGCAGCTAATACTACTCTGGTCCCCTCTTCTTCCTCTGATTCAAAAGTTCATTACAATCTGACTCTTTGGTTATAAAACTAACATTCTTGAAAGAAGGAAGAAATAAAGTTAACATTTAGGAAGAGGAATACATTTATTTTTTGTTTAAAAAAAATCCTTTTTTCGGGTCTCCTGTTAACAACATTATGGCTTGGCCATCTAAAACACACAGCTACATCACTTGTATAATTCTAAATTTTACAGATGACCTCTTTTTAAAAATAATCAAACTATATAGCCCAAAGGTTTGTTGTTATAACCAATTTCAGTCTAGAATATACCTCAGTAAATGAAAGATGTTGGCTGGCATATCAAAAAAATCACTACATTCCTTTGCCAGATTCAAACACTCAGACTAATGCCAAAAACAAAAACAAAAAAACCCAAAAACCCAAAAACCTCACAAAAGAAAGGTACACTTAAGAAAGCAGGAGGTAAAAAGTGCTTCAGAATTAATATGTGGAGTTTACATATCTTGACATTTATGAAGAAAAAGGACAAGAATATCATCACTGATTTTTCATTTCAACTCTATATAATTTTTTTTTCTTTTTTGTCTTTTTTCGTGACCGGCAACGGATCACAACCCTCAGTGTCGCACCCGCACCGGACCGGGACCGGCAACGGGATCGCAACCCTCGGCGCTGCGCCCGCACCTCACTCAGCCAGTGAGCGGCCGGTCTGTATGTGGGATCCGAACCCTCGGCGGGACTGGCGCACTGTAGCAGTGCGCCACCGGGCCGGCCCAACTCTATATAATTTTATATTTATTAGTAAACTACTACAGCTCAAGAATGAGGTAACTTTATTAGTAAACTACTACAGCTCAAGAATGAGGTAACTGACATCTAACAAACAGTACTGCTAATCATAGTATTAATTATAATCATATCAAAGTCAAGAATTAACAACTACACAAACAAAAAAACATTCAAATTCATATTTAAGGACAGTGAATCCAGGACCACCTTAGGCAGAACTGAGAGTTCCTTAAGCTATTTTGAAGATTTAAAAATAGCCTAATAGCCTTATATACTGTCTGAAATACAGCTTCATACACTAAAATAATTTCTTTTTGGACTGGAATTAAAACTCAGTGTGGTAACACCAATTATCTCATGATGATCTGAAGCTCTAGTTGTAGTAAGTCTTCAGTAATAAAAATAAAAAACCCAATAAATTACTATGTAATAAATATATTTTATTTTGTAAAAAAACTTTTTTGGGTTCAAGCACCTGAAAATTAATGGAAATAGTGATTTAAGGTTTGTTTTTGTTTTTTAATGTTCTAAGAAAAGTAAAATGCAAACTAAAAATACATACCAGGATCTAAATATTGACAAAACATTTAAGCTTAATCAGAAAAAAGATTGTGTGCTGGGTAAGGAGGGTAGAAAGATACCTATGAATTACTATATACATACATATATATATATACATACACATACATATTCCTTTTCTTTACATTCTAATGGCTCAACTGATGCAATATTAAATAATGACTAATGACATGGAAAAGATGACTAATTAGATCCTACACTGTAAAGGAAATTTAACAGGAGGAAGAGTAAGGTTTAACAGGAGGAAGAGTAAGTAAGGTCTGTGTTCTCCCACTGCATTTTTCCCCTTTACATTGTTTTGTTTCACAATTACCTCAGCAGTTTATAACACTGCAGAGTCTTTGCCATCGTTCTCACATATACATAGCCAATATAAAATAAACGATTATAAGCTTAATTTTCACCTTGGAATGTACCCTTATTTTTTTACTTTAGTCCAAAAGAAGAACTAAGGAGCAAAATTAAACTAGGACCCAAGATGTGGGACAACGGTAAGAACCCAAACAACCCGAAAACCACTCAAAAGTACTTAATGACTTGGTAAATGAGATGACCTGAAAGGCATCAAGCACTTGCATATCCATAAGTAAGATGATATGCTATATTTGAACGTACACAGTTAGAGGTAAATTCCTGGGGCTACACCACTTGTCATTATTACCTAACCAGGCCTTGAGAAGGTTACTTAACTTTCTTAAGCCTCAGTTTTCTCACTTATAAAATGGAAATAAGAATAACAATTCAGTAGAAACTGTTTTAACAGACCTCCGCTTTATCAACTTACAGAAATAAAGCTCTTCGATCTCTCCATAAATTACTCCTTGATGCTCACCACAGGCTGACCACCTGCACATGGTAGAATCTTCTAAGTAGACCACTTTCTTAATATGCCCTCACCCTTCTGCTCTCACCAAATGATCTGGATGCTTAATAAGAGCCAGCTGTTTGTTCCCAAACCAGTTTATGCCAACTGTACTTGTTATTGTAATTATCTAATTTAAGATTACGTAAACTGATGAATTATCAGTGGAATGGGGTTGTTTCTGTGAAAACTATGTTGAAAAATTCAAAAAGATTCAAAGGCTAATTATTTTTTTAAATGTTATTATGGAATTAAGTGTATTAAGAACAGCTTTTTTAAAAAAAGCATAAAACTATACAAGGATTTTATATATTACACTGAAAGTGCCTTTAAGTTCTCTCTCTTCTATAAGAAAGGGATCCTATTAGGATACTTGAAATGCCTCAAAGATGTGAATTATGCTAAAAAGACAATGCAGAACTCTAATCAAAGGACCCATCCACAAAGAAAAACCTTGACCCTAAAGAAGAAAAAATGGTGAAGAAATGTATACTCGAGTTAAGATAAAATATATGTATCATTTTTTATGATTCCCTGCTAATCAACTTTTTCAGCTATCAACTCCATATATCACATATGAGATCATTACATGTAGCTACCTAAAAATTTATAGGATTATTGTGAAGACTAAAGAAAATAATGTATTTCAAGCACAGTGCCTGGCAGTTAGTAAATATTCAATTAAAAACTTGTTTTACTTTAAGGGTTTGTTGTCTTTTGTTGTTACCCTGATGGTCTACTGCTCTAAGAATATAGTACTGCTGTCTCCCAAAACATAGAAAAGTAAAAGGTGCACAATTTCCTGTTACTCTGTTATCACTGTGTTCATGCACATTATACATAAATACTTCATACATTTATTAGTCACATAACTTCTGTGGTGGCCATCAAAAAAAGTGAGTAAGTCCAATACTCCGGAGAGCCCCAGGAGACTGCAGTCTCCAAAGGTTATAGTTAACTGTAAGGATAAGATTATAGTAATGCATTAACGTGTCAGCATGATCACGCACTTGAAGCTGACAAAAACATAGGGAAAACGAATGGTGGTACCAGTGGGGGGAGCAGCAGCTCTCTGAACAGGTAACAGATGGGGGAAAAGGTCAAGGATCCAGACTGAGGAAAGTTAAGGAGATAGATAATGGCAGAGACCAAAGAGAAGTAGTGAAAAAACTGGCAATCACTTTATAGGTAACAAACCTGTACTCTAAAGAGAAGGATCTGGTGATTCAACCTCTAGCAAAGACATTAATATCAATATGTTTTTCCAAATTACTTAAAAGCAATATCACATTTTTAAAAGTTCATGTCGTTATGACATTACAAACAATTGTTCTCTTCGTAGAAACACTGTTACATAAAGAAATGCACTCTAACATTAGAACAATGACGTTACCTTTTTACCTATTATGTTTGGGGGGGTAGTAAAAAAGATATAGTGAATTAGTACTAGCATCATCATTTTCAGAAGCAATTTAAGCAAATATTTCAAGACTAAAAAACCCTCAAATCCTTTAACTTTAATCCCACACACCTGGGAATCTGCCCTAAGGAAATGACTAAAAGTATGAAGAAACATATACACTCAAAGGTGTTTTCTGTGACACGTCTTATAACAGCAAAAATTAAGGGTGGATGGTGACACAGAAAATACTTAATATAATGTAAAGTTTTTAAAAAGCAGCAAACAAAATTGAGCATATACTATAAAAATGATATAAGATATGCAAATTTAAAAGGCTGTAAAAACTCCGAAATGATAATGATTTTATTAGAGTAGTGGAATTAGGAATTTTTTTTCTATTTTCTAACCTTTCTGAAATGTTATCTTACTTTTTGAATTAAAACAAATATTTTTAAAATACACATCTCAAAAAGTTACATACTGCATGATTTCATTCATGTAACCTTCCTAAAATGACAAAATTAGTGGTTGAGGAGCAGTATGAATACAAAGAGGTGGCACTAAAGAGTTCTTTTGTGGTGACTGAACAGTTCTTTATCTTGATTGTAGTGGTGGTTACATGAAACTATAAATGAGATAAAATTGCACGAAACTATACATATATTCACACACAAAAGAAATGCCAGTTTAAAAAATGGTGAAATCTATATATGGTCTGCAGTCTAGTTAACAGTAATGTACTACCAATGTCAATTTCCTCATTTTCATAAATGACAGCAATATAAGATATCACCACTGGAAAGGGCACGCAGGACTCTACTACTTTTGCAACTTTCTGTGAGTCTTCTTATGAGTTACATAAAGAAATGCACTCTAAAACTAGAACAATGAAGTACTTTTTTCACCTATTATGTTTGAGTGGAGAAGTAACAAGGACATAGTTAAAATTACCTGTAATAAAAAGTTAAATGAAACTATACATGAAAAATAGTTTTAAAAAGCTAAAATATATGTATATATGTATATACACACACACATGCACTAGCGTGTATAATATTAAACTTTTTTTTTTTGAGGGGTGGGAGATATGGGAAAGTAAAATGAGCCATGTAACATGTAGCTTCCAAGGCACCATTATCTACTATTCATAAAACTCTACAGAAGATAAATTATAGTCTTTAGATTGAACATAATAATTTACCTAAGTCAGGCTTTAATAAAAGGCTTCAATTTAAATGAAAGTATCAGTCAATTTTCAGAACATGCTTAACTGAATAGTACTGAACCTCAAAGCCTTTACTTACATAATCCATTAAGGAAGAGCCCTCAGAATTTTCTTCCTTGCCAGATAACAGTTTCAACAAATATAAATAATATTTTCTTACATATATTCAATTTAAATATACAAATGACTACCACAAAGGATATATAACAGCTTATCACTACTGAACTGTGCTCCATGACAACAATCACATCTGTCTTAATTCACCATTTTAACCTCGATACCTAGCATGGTTCTTGATGCTTAGTAGGCCTTCCCAATAACTATTTACTCAATCCATCAGTCAATGGATGAATTTATGTTCTTTTTTTTTTCCTTTTTGTCTTTTTTCATGTCCGGCAATGGATCGCAACCCTCAGTGTCATGCCTGTACCGGACCGGGACCGGCAACGGGATCGCAACCCTTGGTGCTGCGCCTGCACTTGCTCAGCCAGTGAGCGGGAACCGGTCTGTATGTGGGATCCGAACCCTGGGCGGGAGCGATAAATATATTTAACAGGTTGTTAAGAAATAAAAGAAGCCTTGAGAATATCACAAAGAAAAGAAATGACTACCAAAAAAAGGATAAGGCAGTCTGACAAAAAAACTAAATAAAACTTTAGAAACAAAAAATGTATAGTAAATTAAAATTTTTAAAACTCAATGAACATGCTATAACACAGATGAATCCTGAAAACGTTATGCTAAGTGAAACAAGACAGACACAAAAGGACAAATATTGTATGATTCCACTTACATGAGGTACCTAGAATAGTCAAATTCTTAGAGACAGAAAGTTAAACGGTGGTTGCCAGGGGCAGGGGAGAGGGGAAAAAATGGGGAATTACTGTCTAATGGGTACAGATTTCAGTTTGTGATGATGAAAAAGTTCTGGAGATGACTAGCAGTGATGGTTGCATAATGATATGAATGGTTAAAAATGGTAAATTCTATATTATGTATATTTTACTACAATTTTAAAAATGGGTATTATAGTTAAAATGAAAATTTTGTTTAAAATTCAATAAACTGCCCAAATACAGCTGAAGAGAGAACTAGCTAACCTCAAGACATTAATTATGCAGAATATAGCACAGAAAGATAATGAAATGGAAAATATGAAAGACAGATTAAGAAGAAGGGAGGGTAAAATAAGTAGATCTAACATACTTCAAATACAAGTTCCAGATAGAAAATATGGAAGATAAAATTTAAGAAAATGGCCAAAAATTCTCCACAATTGTTAGACATCAATCTTCAGATTCCAAAGCCTAGTGAATATCAAGCATGATAAAAAAAAAAAAAAAAAAGAAAAAAAAAAAATCAACTTCTAGATATATAAAAATAAAAGTACACCAAGGACAATGAAAAGATTCTAAAACCAGCCATAAAGAAACAACAGATTACCTAAAAAGAAATGACAATTACATTAATTGTGGATTTTTCAACAGCAATAAAAGCCAGAAGAGAATGGAATAAAATCTATAATGAAAAAAGAAAATAATAATTGCTAATCTAGAATACACATTCAGAAAAACCATCCTCAGGAATGAGACAAAGATAAAGACATTTTCTAACAAATAAAAAGTTTTACAACAGACCCTCACTAGAGGAAATTCTAAAAGATATATTACAGGCAGAGAAAAAATGATCCCAGATCCTAAATAGGAAGTTTGAGATACAAATGGGAATGATGAGCAAAGACATTTGTAAATATATAGGCAAATCAAAGCAAGTGTTTAAAACAGTATCTAATTTGTTGGGGGTCAAGGAGAATTGAAATGAAGGAAAATTATACAGTTTAACTTCTAAACTTGAAGAGGGAAGAAAATGGAACTTTAAAAAAAAAAAAGAAAGAAACCACACACATTCACATAAAATTAAAAAGAAAAGCAAGAGAATGTTTTAACACAAAATTCAGATTGTGGTTACTTAAGGAGTGTGTCAAATAACCCAAGTGGTATGGAGTATAAAGGGCTTCAAAAATGCTGGCAGTGTTCTATTAAACTGATTAGTAGTACATGGTAGTTTATTTTATAATTCTTTAAGTTCTACACATACTACAGTATATGCTTTTGTAAGGGTAATAAAAGTAAATTTTAAAAATCAGCGGACTATGCATCATTCCCCTTAAATCTAGAATACTTCACAAACCTTCATCTTTAAAACTGAAACAAGATTCACTATTCCATTCAACAAATACCTATTGAGTACCTAATCTGCCTAAAGCTGAGTTGAGGGGTGGCCTAAAGATACCTAACCTCTCTTCTCCCTCTTATCTTCCTAACCCTATAGAACTGTACTATCTAATACAATAGCCACTAGCCACACATACGGCTAATCACATTTAATCAAAATTAAATAAAATTTAAAATTCAGTTCCTCTGTAACACTAGACACATTTTAAGTACTCAGTAGCCACATACGGGCCACCACGTTGAACAACACAGATAAAGAATATTTCCATCACTGCAGAAAGCTCTATTAGACAGTGCTGCTATATTTTATTGTTTTTTTTTTTTTTTTTGTCTTTTGTCTTTTTCCGTGTCCGGCAACGGATCGCAACCCTCAGTGTTGCCCCCGTACCGGACCGGGGACTGGCAACGGGATCGCAACCCTTGGCGTTGCTCCCGTGCCTTGCTCAGCCAGTGAGCGGGAACCGGTCTGTATGTGGGATCCGAACCCTCGGGCGGGAGCGCCGCCGCGCTTCCCAAGCGGCGCACTATCCAGTGCACCACCGGGCCGGCCCTGTTTTATTGTTAACTCTAGAAATATATTGGTAATCGAATAATCTTAAATAGAACAACTGAAAAATTGATTAATCCCCCTTTAAAGTCATCTCTATGAAACTACAGCTCCTTTGTAGTATTTAAAAGTCTGTTGTTTATTAAAAATATACAGAAAGTATCAGAATTTGCTCATAATCTCTTATGTCCGACCAAAAACTATCAGACACAGGATTTAAAAAAAAAAAGAGGGCTAGCCGGTTAGCTCTGTTGGTTAGAGCTCAGTGTTGATAACAGCAGGTCAAGGGTTCAGATCCCAGTACCAGCCAACCACAAAAATATAAATAAATAAATAAAAAGAAATGAGTCAAAATTAAATAAATAGTTAAACACAGTACTACTAAACTGCACTGTAAGCCATATCATAGAGATTCAAAAACCCACAGGATGAACAAACCACCTCTTCTTGGGGGTATCAATTTTAGTTGACAGTATTTTAAAACACTATTTACATATATAAGATCTATCTTTTAGTGTTTTATCTACATAAAATGCTATTTACATACAATGATCTTTCCATGAACTTTTTTTTTTTTTTTTCCTTTTTGTCTTTTTTCGTGTCCGGCAACGGATCGCAACCGTCAGTGTCACACCCGGACCGGACCGGGACCGGCAACAGGATCGCAACCCTCGGTGTTGCGCCCGCACCTCGCTCAGCCAGTGAGCGGCCGGTCTGTATGTGGGATCCGAACCCTAGGCGCGAGCACCGCTGCGCTCCCAAGCGGCGCACTGTAGAAGTGCGCCACCAGGCCGGCCTTTCCATGAACTTTTTGAAGTACCCGCGTATAAGAGCAAAATGCAAACTTCATACGAATTTTGAAAATAAAAGCCTACAGGCATAAAGGACTGTAATCAACCTAATAGCAAGCATACAGGCTGCCTCCCTAGACTTCTGAGGGTACCCATACACTCACTTCTGCCACTGGGAATACTTCAATAGAAAAACTTAAGCATTGTTAAAATAAATGAATTATACATGATTTTTTTATTTACTAGAAACAATGACATACAACAAAACTCTATAAACTACTATCGCCTTTAATATCTAAGGCAGCAAACCTCCAGTTTTCTTTAAAATTAAATGACAGAAAGCCCAAGCTATTTCAGCTTCACTGGAACATTCTGCTTTAGGCATTCTAATACGTATTTAAGTATTTCCATAGCACTCTCAACTTTTTAAATTATCTAAACAAAAGCACTCAAAGGAAACAAATGTTAAGCTTCAATTTAAAAATAGCCTAGGCTAGGTTTGCACCTTAAGTTCTTCCCCCTCTCTAAGTGAACCAGGGTGTCCCATAAGCTTCTCATCTAGACAACTGATGCAATTTCACTAAGCGCTTATGTTAATAATTGGTTTGCATCCCCAGAAGGACTTCTGTGGCTCCACTTATATTACCTATTATGCACAGTGCTGCGCTATTCTCTTTCTCTAGAAAGCATTTTGTATACTGATATTTGTTCAAGGTTTACTTGCTATTTTAAATAAAAAGGCTTTTCTTGCTCTAGATTCAACTATCTTTCCTGCAGAAGAGGTAAAAAGGAAAGCCAATTTCTGCTACTTCACTATGTCAAAGGCAATTATTTATCTTGTTGGCTAATCAACAAAGGACTTAAAGCAGCACCCCCAGGCAGCCCCCACAGTTCATTAGTTTTCTCTTGGGGCTCTGGTTGAGAAACAGTCTTAAATAAATAATTTGGAGCAACCTGTATGAACTCAAATGAAAAAGTCTGAACTGCTTCTTGAAATGTGCTGAAAGAATTAACTGCGAAACTTGACAAAATTAAATTCAATGGTAATAAGAATCACGATACAGCCTCTGCAGGATAATAGAAGGGCAAAATGTACCCCAACCCCAACCTGAATATGTGAATATGCATAAATATGTTGGACAAGTACTCTCCGCCAATCCCTCAAGTTCTACTTAAGCCAAGATTTTCAGATT
This sequence comes from Galeopterus variegatus, assembly GCF_000696425.1. Classification (NCBI taxonomy): domain Eukaryota; kingdom Metazoa; phylum Chordata; class Mammalia; order Dermoptera; family Cynocephalidae; genus Galeopterus; species Galeopterus variegatus. Next base: position 106,416 of record NW_007727270.1, read on the forward strand.
TCACAGAACCATAATCTTTAAAAAAAAAAAAAAAGAGGATGGGGGGGGGGGGGGCGAGGCAGCATAGGCTTGCCAACTTTTACTCTGCCAAGGACATTAAAAAAAAACAACTACCAATTACCATCACCACTACTTCATAAAAGAACTAATATGTTCCCACCAAAGATGGTAAAAGATAATTTTGGAAAAAAAAATATTATCTTTTAAATTCAATAGATTTAGCTTTATGAAAAGCTAACTACATTCTCATTTCACTTCAGACAAGTGAAAACTTAGTCATAGACTGACACTACTCCACAGTCCAGCATTTGGTAACCACAGGTCTAAGTGGCTAGCTCCTCCTCAGAAAGAAAAGCAATGATAGGACATGGCCAAACCAAATATGAACCCATTCGATAATGAGGAAACGCAGAGTTGGTGGGGTTTAGGGACTCTCCGAAGATCTCAGACCAAGGATTTTGACACAGGTCTGTCAAATTCCAGAGTCAGAGTTCCTAACCACTTATGCTAAGTTTCCACTAATATTCTTCCAATGGTACAAAGATCCACTGTCATGCACTCACCTTTGTGACCAATGACAACGGAGGAATTTTCAAGACAGCTGGTGGGAGTGAGAGGTGTACTCACTGGCCATCATTCAGACTGAAGCTAAATAGAACTCCTGACCTTTGCCTCCTTAATACCAGGCTCACTGAAACTAAGCCAACCAGCCCAGACAAAGCACACACCAAACCCCCTGCCTCCAACAACACTGACGCAGGACTCCCTGGACACTCCCAAGTGCCTATGATATAGTGAAAAACATATTCCTGAAAAACAAAAGGAACATATTAATTCTCAAGGAGGAAGTAAACACTTCCATGGTAACTCAGTCTAAAAATGATAAACTTGCCCTCAAAAAGTTTAACTCTAAGCCTCATTCTGCAAACTATTATAATCTTTTACACAGTAATACACAAGTTCCTCCCATTAAAATATTTAAACAGAAAACCACATGAAATTCTATAAATTTATAATTCTTAGTTTCCAAAATGGAATATATAATTTTCATATATGTATCATTATATGATGGAAAAAAGTATCTTAGCCTATCCTTCTAAGATAATCAGAACACAAGGCACAAAACTACACGTTAATCAAAAGTATTCATAAAAGAGAGTTGGAAGAAAAATACGTAAATAATGACCTTTTCTATAAAAGGCAATGTTAACAGCCAGCCACAATAACAGGCACAAATATTATCTTTGAATATACAGAGGTTCCTGATATTGAAACCAATATCAAAATCACTCAAATTAATAAATTGAACACTGTATCAGAGACTTGCTTCCAAATCTTCACATATCACTTGCCAAATAAATGTCCAAAAGAGATGACCAAACTTAGCTTTTAAGTAACCAAAGTCTGACACTCTGGACCAAATGAGTCTGAAATAGTTTGTCCTTCCTAAAATAGGATAATGATAGCATAGTATTCTTGCTAGCAAGAGCAAAAAAATTTTATTTCCCAGTTGGCTTTTTAATGATCAGATTCTTTCTACTCCATCTGAACTTGCAATGTAAGGAAGCATTACAGACTATCAAATTCTTTACCCACTGCATAAAACAATCTATTTAGTGTCTTTTCCTTCTGTTTTAAACAGATGCCATCTAAAATAAAGGTTGTTTTTTTTCTCTTTCCCTTCTACACTCTCCCTTGGCACTTCCTTTTCTTTACACAGATTCAACTAGTACCTCTACTTGTATTACTCCCTACACTCATGTTTAATATATACCTACCCCTGACCTCTCTCCTGAACTGCAAACCCACATTTCCAAAAGCCTTTGGGCATTTCCAGTGTTAGGCAAGTATATTAAAAAAATTCAGCATATCCAAAACTGATGTCATTATGCACCTCCTTGCCGACATTTCTAGTAACAGTACCATCATCAACATCACCCACACTTAAAAAGTGCAATTTTCAACTTCCATATCCTCCAAATCTTCCACCCAACAATCCCTCCCTCCACCCACCTACTAAAATCAATTGCCAGGTATTATTGAGTCTTCCTTCTCATCCTATTGCCCTCGCCCTTGCCCAGTATTTATGTGTATTGAAAGTCAGCTTTCCGCAACAAATCATTCTACACTCTACACTATTAGACCTTAGTAACTTCTCATTATCTCCCAAATGTCAAACTTCTAAATACACCATTTAAACATGCTCCACAATCCAGCCCCAACTTAAATTTCAAACCTCATCTCTTATTCCCAAAAATGAACCGTGTATTATAGGTAATCTGGTCTACTAACTTTTCTCTGAATACACAGTGAACTTTCCCACCTCCACACTTCTGTTCACATCATTCTCTTTATCTGAAAGGCATTCTTTACCCACCTACTCCCAACCCCTAAATCTGTCTTAGAAAAGTCTTCCTTCTGTAACACTGAACTCAAGTTACCAGCTTGCTAGGAGGTAGCAGATACAGTGGGAAACACAGGCAGATCTGAACTTAAATTGGGGCTGTTACCTGCTAGCCAAATATCTGTGGCAAGTTACTTAACATACTTGAGACTCAGTGTCATCATTATTAAGACGCTCACAAGTTGTGAAGCTTAGAAAATGCAACTAGCGTAGAGCCTGGTGCTCCGTAAGTGCTCAATAAATAACAGCTTCAGAGCTATCCTCATAAATATTACTATATCTCCACTGCTTTCCATAATTACTTAAGCTAAAAATGAATTATTTCTCCTTTTTACAACTTCAAACTTTAGATAAAACCACCCATGTGGGTAAGTATTTACATATATTTCTTTATGTTGTAAATGTTTATGCAAATATTTTACATCCCCTACTAGATTTCAAATTCCTAAAGACCAAAGACTTTGTATCTTATAATGACTAGCATAGTGTTTTTCATGAAGCACTCAACACCCACCTCCAATGTTAAGTACCAATTAGGAAAAAGTTTTAGTATGCCTAAACGATACATTCCAACTCGTCACGATTTCAGACACACCTTAGAAAATTATTGCCAAAACATGAAACTTAGTTGTTATGGCTGTATCTTTATTTGTTCCTTCATGGTTGCCTAACACAGCTTGAGACATAGCAAATGTTCATTATTTGTTGAAATGATTGAGTAACATAATAAAACTTTCAATGCCTAAGAGTATCTGATTTTCCCCAATCACCTTTTTCTGCTCTTAAAAATTCTTGAAATATTTCCCTTCAAAACACATTAACTATCATACCTATAGTATAGTATGGATCTATAACCATATCTAACTTGAATCCTTTTCCAGACTCTCAATTCCAATATTCCACCGTATGCTGTAAAAACAATTAAGCATTTCAAATGTCTAAGAATCTACGGTTTCTATCTAAATCTAAAAGTTGTGCAACCAATCTTCCCTCCACAATTTTTTCCAGGGACTTTCTAAATCATCCACCCCTTGCCCGTTCAAAATCTACAACCTTGAAATAAATTTTCCTTTGCATAGAAGAGCTCATTGAACTTGTCACTTCAGTCTATTTTCTCTAATTCCTGATATTATCTCCCCTTCCAGGGGTGGGAGGAGAGAGAATGACATAAGTACCAAAAAACCCTACAGTATAAGTCCTAATATAAGCACAAGATAAAAAGTGCAGATAGCGTCACTGGTTTCATGAAGGTAGTTTGTGTATACTTCGCTCTGCAAAAACAATGGTCATCTGCTCACGGTCATAATCTGCAGTAACTGCATTCTCTTATGTCCATAATAAAAAAACCCACTAACTGTGGAAAGCCCATATTTCTTAACAACCCTTTCAGCAGTAGTTTATTACCTAAAATCTGTTCACTAAAACTAAGTACCTACATCACTTTCTTATCTAGGAAATTTTCAATTTATCCAAGGTAAACACTTCATAAGTTTAAACAAAAACAAAACAAAACACCTTTACCCACCTGTGTGAACCTCTGCATTGCAGCAACAAATGTAATAGTATATGGAACATCTCAGGAGAAACCGAGAATGATTTTTCTTTAAAAGTTAAGGAAAATGACAGTTCCAAATATAAAGGTAAACAGACTTTAGGGAAAAGGGCTATAGTAATTCTCCAACCGTCTGCAAACAATTCGTGCAACAACCTCTGACTGAACTCATACAACTGTGATTTCAGATAGCCACAGGAATCAGGAGTGTAGATTAGAGAACAGCTTTTTTTTTTTTCACGTCTACAAGAAAATAGGGGCATTTATCTGAACTACTGACTTTCCTCAAGCAAATTGTCTTTGCGGTTTTCTTTCTTTTTCGTTTTCGTTTTTTAAGTGACTTCAACAACAGCTTCAGCAAGCTTTCGAGTGAGTAAAGATCACGCGAGTCATGCTGGTGCCGGTGACCTACGTATCCAGAACCGGTTCGAGCGCAGTCCAAATCGATCCAGGGCAACCCCGAATCGGGTCTGGATGAAAAGTTTTGCAAAAGATCTCCGGCATCTACACAGTCCCCATCCTCTGACTGAGGAGGCGACACCCCTGGGAACCGAGCTAATTACTGAACCCGGGGACAGAACCACAAGAGGGAAAAGTCAGGAACTGGAGCCCAAGATTAAATCTGGTGTCCAATTTGGTTTGCAGGTCGGATACAAAAAACTAAACTGAGGAGGCAGTAGGAATATTTGGGGGATCAGAAATGAGAGGGTCGGACGGAGGCCCAGCCCATCCCCACTCTCGAGTCCCAAAGGCAACAACGGCTCCGGGAACCCCCTCCCCGGCTCCGCCCCGCCCACCCCACGACCCCGCAGCCCGCTCCTTCCCGACCGCGGGCCAGGCGAAGACCACGGCGGCATACAACCCACTTCCTCGGACCTCGAGAGCCGAGCCAGCAGCATCCCGGAGCCCGGAGTGGGCAGCGGGGGCCCGAGAGCGCCAGCCCGGACGCAGGCCCACGGCCGTCCCAGTTCATTTCCCCGGCCACTCACCGTCGGCCCGGGCGCTGGGAGGCGGCAGGGCGCGGGTCGGCGGGCGCGGACCCCCGAACTCCGACCCCGGCTGGAGCCCCCACTCGGAGCCGATCGAGCCTCAGCGGTTGTGCCTACAAGGCCTCTCTCCGGCCCGAAACCGTGAAAAGCACTTCCGGGGAAGCGGGCGAGGGAAGGGTTTTGGCACCGGAACTGCTCGGGGCCGGGAGCTGCCAGGGCCTCCCGGGCGGGGCGGGGCCTTTCCCGCCCGGCGCCCGCAAACCGCCCCCGGACTCCTCACTAACCCTTTCAGCCCCGCGGTCGGTTCCCCAGGCTACGGCTGTACCCTTTACTTAAACTGCTGTTAATGATGTTCCGCTCCAGCCACCTAATTTTACAGACGAGGAAACTGAGGCTCAGAAAATTTAGGTGAGAGAGGCCGTCGCATACACCAGGCCTCCCACCTCTTCAGTGTTCTCCCCACTCCAATGTGCCTCCTTTAAAAATGATAGTTAACATGGATTGAACGCTTACTTTGTTCTGGGCACTGTACGTGCGTTAACTCATTTAATCATCCCCAAACTCCTGTGGATGGTGCTATTATCTAGGTCTTGCAGAGGAGGAAACCCGTCAAAGATACCAAACCCGGTACCACAAAACGTTGGCTTCTTGATTTTATTTTAACTAATGTTGTGTGTATAAATCTCATCTACCCCTAACAAGATTTTTTAATTCTTTAAGGGCTGGAACCAAATTATATTCCTATACATAATCATCACTTGCAACTTCCAAAAGAGGCCAAGAGCTGGGAGGCTTTGGAATCTCATTGCTTAGATCCTCTTATCTACTTTTACTTTTTCACCCCGGCAAGTTATTTAACCTCTCTGAGCCTCAGTATGTATAGACATACGTATGGGTACATCTATATAAAATCACCTGTGGATTGTGGAATTCAAAATGAAAATCCTTGTGAAGCTCTGAGCCGAGACAGTATAAGGACCTAAAGAGTCGGATGCCAGGGTAGGGAAAGAGAAGAAAAAGAAAAAGGGATTCCTCAGCTACAAAATCAGAAAGGCACTGAATATTTGAGGCAGATTCTTTATCTGAGGCCAGATACAGGGAGAAGGAAAAAAGCCTCTTAGCATGCATACTACCTGCAAAATCTACGAACATCTCTTCAAACGTCTCTTTTTAAATTTTCTACTAAGACAAGCAGGGGAAATGGATATTGTAGAGAACCCGTTATTACAAATTTAAGAGGCGAACAATGCCACTGCTATTGGCTTTATTTGCAGTGCTGTGCTATTTATTTTTGTGATCACTTTAGTGTTTGTAAATACTTCTATAATACCCAAATTCAAGCAGCCTTTCGTTCCTCAGTGTGAAGAAGTAAATAACAGAGCCTGGATTTGTGGGATTCACTAACATTTTTTCTTTCTACCCAGGGCTAGATGGATTCTGAAAGGAATCCTGAATCACAGAGACCTTGACAGGCTCTGTGCAGGAGGCAGAGGCACTAGAGGTCGTTCATCCAACTGGTAAATAGTGCAGTCAGGATGCGAATGCAGGTCTGTCTACGCAGATGCTTTTCACCACTGTGCCCGTTGTTCTCAAACTTGAGTGCATCAGAACCACCTAAAGTGCTTGTTAAAACAGATGGCTTGGACCCCACCCCCAAAATTTTACTTAACCGTGCTTGTGCTTCTTGAGGTGTAGTCCCAGGACTAGTAGTTCAACATCATCTGTGAATTTGTTACAGATGCAAATTACCCGGGTCCGCCCCAGACCCTGTGAATCAAATACTCTGTGGGGGAGCAGGGGGCCCAGCAATCTGTGTTTTAACAGGCCCTCCAGGCGATTTTGATGCATTGTCAAGTTTTAGAACCACTGCACTCTAGTATCTTGTCTTCCCCATACATACATAGCAGGGTACTTCTAAAAGGTTGTGGGGAAATAGAATTAAAAGATTAATACAAATTTTTTCATGAACTTTTTGAAGACCGCTCATACTTCTCTATACTTGTCTTTTTTTCCTGCTTATCTCCAACAGGAGTAACTCTACTGAAACAAAAGTTCTTCCCATTGAATTAAATGATATATTGAAGTATTTTTATTCATGTTTTGTTCTCAGTAGGAGATGAGGCTAGAAAAAAATTAGTATTGATGGAGGATTCTTTTTTAATTACTTTAAATTTGTACTGAAATTTAACCAGATAATACTGGGTTGGAGGTGGAACTAATCTTATTTGAGAACTACTCTGTGCCAAGGCTTTACATGCATTTTCTAAATTAATCTTCACTACACTACTACAAGGTTTTTATGGTCTTAATTTTACACATGAGAATAACCGAAACTTAGGTAAAGTAATTGACTCAAGGCCACATTCTTGTTAAGGGGCAGAAAAAGGATCGATCAAAGATCCCTCTAATTCCAGAATCCATGCTCTTTCCACTTCGTGGCTGGAGCCTGGAGAACAAAATTCCAGTGTGGGCTCCACCACCCCAGCTATGCAACACTAAGTAAGCGATTTAATCTCTGTTTCAATTTCTCCATCTATAAATAATGTTATCATAAATCTGCCCCTCCCACACTGGAATGTCAGAACAAATGAGGAAATAAAAGTTTAAGTGCTTAGAGCTTTTTGAACAAAAACAGTAAAAAGGCAAGTTATTATGGTATTGTACGTTTAGGCAAGTGTTGCTATGTGAGCCTGGGCATTGAAGTCTTTTCTAGTTATCTCCTGATTCATATAGAAGAGTTGCCAAAGAAAAAATTGTTTGACTTCATTTGCCAGTGTCTCCTGGAAGTTGAAGACGATAGAGGATTTTATGCATCTCTTTCAAAAATTACAGGGAATCTCTCACCAGGTTTGTAGGCTCCAGGCTGTTACCAAATTGCTGGCCCATCCTCTTCAGAGAGATATCTTTTCTCCAAACCTTTTTTTATGTCCATTCCAGGCACCCCTCCGCCCACCTGCCTCCACCCACTAAGGAAGACTTAAAATTCTTGTTACTTTATTATGTAGAAGGATTTAGCTCTCAATCCTCATTTCAGGCCAGACTCCAGGCCACTTCTATTGACACAAGTGCCAGGTTGCACAATTCCAGGGGGTGCCATTCACAAAGAACATAGCATGAATAGTGCTCCAGAGGGTGCCAAATACAAATGATGCCCCCTGGAAACTTACAAGGCTGTGGCCCTATTTATGCATAGCTCCCACTCCAAAAATCTGTTAAGGTGTTTTGTTAAACAAAAAAAGCTATCTACTTGGGTGTCCACCCTTTGTCCAAGCTTTAGGATAATGGGGTTCTTTGTTTTTTGTTTTAGCAAGGACCTCATCCTAACCACCAGCTTAAGTTCTAGGTTCCACACTCTGCTATGGCATTTTTCACTCTCTGTGACATTGTTGTCTATTTCCCCACTGGACTTTTCCTCACTGGACTGTGAGTTTGTAAAGACTTTGTCATATTTTGTCTTCCTCACCTTTTATTTGTGCCCTGAAAAGCATTGCTTTGAATAATAGCACAATGTAATAGTATACATGTACTAGTGTAAGTATATATGGCAAGGATTTAACAAATGACCCTCAAATATATTGTTTGACCTGCAAAGTTTTATACCAAAAAATGGTCAAGATTTTAAATTTGAGATATGTCATGTTAAAAAAAAATCCTAATTTCTCTTTTTTTATTTTTATTTTTTAAAAGATGACTGGTAAGGGCCGGCCCGGTGGCGCACTGCTACAGTGCGCCGCTTGGGAGCGCGGCGACGCTCCCACTAAGGGTTCAGATCCCACATACAGACCGGCCGCTCACTGGCTGAGTGAGGTGCGGGCACAACACCGAGGGTTGCAATCCCGTTGCCGGTCCCGGTCCGGTACGGGCGCGACACTGAGGGTTGCGATCCGTTGCCAGTCACGAAAAAAGACAAAAAGGAAAAAAAAAAAAAAAAGATGACTGGTAAGGGGATCCCAACCCCTGACTCAGACTTGGCGTCGTCAGCACCACACTTTCCCAAGTGAGCCACGGGCCAGCCCTAAAAATCCTAATTTCTGACATCTCTTGAAAACTTAGACACTCTGGCGAACATCTGGCACGTATTCACAAGGCATCAGTGTCATTAACTCCCACACAGCTGCTTTCTTCAGATAATTGGATGAGTTGACCTCACTTTCATGTGAAATCTTCATGGTAGACAGTGAGTTTGAGGCCACTGGTATATGGGGTCATATGGATGTTTTAGAGAAACAAGCATAGAATTTTAGCTTATAGATTTTACATGTGCTCATAACTATTTATTCTAATGTATTTTGAGGTAATTTTAAATTCTTTTTCTGGAGTAGCAGATTGTGGGGTACTAAGTCATTCCATTTCTTTTTTTTTTTTTTTTCTGTCTTTTTCGTGACTGGTAAGGGGAGCGCAACCCTTGGCTTGGTGTCGCCCGCACTGCGCTCAGCCAGTGAGCGCACCAGCCATTCCTATATAGGATCCGGACCCGCGGCGGGAGCGTTGCTGTGCTCCCATCGCTGCACTCTCCCGAGTGCGCCACGGGGTCAGCCCTAAGTCATACCATTTCTAAACAAGCAAGGCAAGTACAGACATCAAACTGTAAATATCATTACCACCAACATTTTAATGAAGTTGTAGCTAATGTCAACTGCCTGGGAAATAGCAAAGACAAATAATAGCAAATACTTCAATAAATTTTATTACAGCCAACCCTATGGGATATGATCCTTGCCCTCCTGTTTACATCCCTGCTCCCCTGCCGCCACTCTCATGGAGAAGTACAAACAAATCTAGTTCAGGTAGCTAGCAAGTCATGGGGCCAGGATTAAAATCCAGGCAGTCTGTCTTCAGAGATTCAGTCTGTCTTCAGAGATACACTCTTAACCTCTAAACTAATATTTATTGAGCCGTTCCCATGTGCCATGGCCATGATTGCCTCCCAACTGAAAGAGACAACTAGATTTATAGAAGAATGCATGAATGCATATATCTCCTCCAGGCCTTTTATAGAGGACTGTAATAAACCCACACAGATCATTCTCATCTCCTTCCCCCTCCCACCCCAAGTCATACTGATGTGTTTATAATCTTAATTTTTGAAGTGGACAATCTGCCAGATGTCTAAAACTTCCTTTAATTTGCATAGAATTTGTGCACAAAGTTTGTTTTTATTGGAAGTTATCATGAAAAGTCCTATCCATGTGGTGAACAGAAGTAATCTTAATTTTTGAAGTGGACAATCTGCCAGATGTCTAAAACTTCCTTTAATTTGCATAGAATTTCTGCACAAAGTTTGTTTTTATTGGAAGTTATCATGAAAAGTCCTATCCATGTGGTGAACAGAAGGCATCTTTCACAGACAATGAAAGCAATTTGAAGCAATATAATATTGACACTGGAAACCAGTATCTGTAGTCAAATTGTGCTTATACGGAGAATCAGGAGATAGCAAGGTTAAATTTGAGCCAAAATGTCACATTGACACAAATGCAGTAAAACTCAAAAATAGAGGACTTGAAAGGGAATGGTGGTCAATTTTTAGCATATTTTACATTTAGTTTTTAATCAAATATCAAGAAAAAGTATTGGAACTGACACCTTCCTTTAAAAGGCTTAAACTAATTAATTTTCTGTGTCCAGATTGAGCTATTTAGTGAGTGTCAGGAATTTAAGAGGCTGCATTCCACCTTCACTCTTTTTTTAATCAAAATGTGGTCCATCTTACTCTGCCTCAGCTTCTCTTTCTGCAAAATATGCATGATAAATGCATCTTTATATCATAGAGATGTTGTGAGACGTAGCTAATAAATGATTATAAAGCACAGTTCTTTGAAGTATAAAGCACTACATAATTACTAAATACTATAATAATCATCCTCATAATAATAGTAATTTTCAGCCAACACATCAACCAGACCCAGATGCCTTTAGTCACCTCCCAGTTAGACAAAAGTATATATGCCAACTATGAAATAAAGTAAAAATCTTAAACCACAGACTATTTCCACTCCCTTCCTCTTTCCTATGCAGAATTTAAAGTCAGAGATGTATCTCACCCCCATCCCTTGCTGGCTGTGTGACCCAGCTTGTGCAAGACAGTAAACTTCTCTGGCCTCTATTTCTTCACCTATAAAATGACAATAATAATAATAACCACCTCACAAGATTTTTGTGAGAGTTCAACAAATTAATACATGTAGAACTCTGTACTAGTGCCTGGCAGACCGTAAGAGCTCAATGAAAGTTAATGATGATGACTGACAGCAATATCTGAAAATAACTAATAGTGGTCAGCAGTGTAACCAAGTTATTGAATGGAAGGGAAAGTACAATCAATACACTCAGCTTGGAGAATGATTTGAGCTGCCCTCTAGAATACCTCTTTAACATTTATCAAATAAAAGCACTTTAATATTAAAGCAAAAGAAGAGGTGAGACATTTTATTTTCCCTGTCTGTTTATTTTTATTCTTTTTAATGATTGTGCATGTAATAAATGACTACATTTTAGTTATAGATGACTAGGGGGAAAAGAATAAAATGTAAAAGTAGCTCTTCAGCTCTGATGCTCCCCATTCCCTAACCCACTCTTCTCTGCAGATGTAACCACTGTAAATGATTTGATGTGTTGCTTTCCAGGCTTTTATCTGTGCACTTACATTCGTATAAACGGCAGACAAAGTACATGCTTAAGTCACCCACAAACCACCCCAATTTTTTTAAAGGACTTGATGTTTTCACAAATGCATAGAAATGAAAAATCGGAACTTGTTGGGACTTCCTTATACTTATTTAGTTTTAACATGGTTTTAATCTTAAATTAAACAATAGGATATTATTTAATATGCACCATAAGTTCTTCAGTGCTTAGGATATTTCTAAAGATCTTAATCTAAGCTTGCTTTATGTGTGTATATACACCCATATTTTAAAAAACACAAATATAACCATATTGTTTTACAAACAGCTTTGCGTGAATGATTTTAAACATTGTGATATTTACTTTGCGGCAATCTAAATAAGAAACTTGCACCATCTCTGCCATTTTACTCCACTAAGACCTATCCCTGTCTAAAGTTCTACTAGATCAATTTGAGTTTCAAAAGTTTCCTTTCTTGGTAAAGCAAATGTCATTTTCCATCACATTTTGAAGCCAATGTAATACAATCCTTTTTTAATCTCCACAGAGTGTATGATGGAGAGAAATCCTGCAACAAGGAGCTTTCTAAATGGTGACTATGGAGAGATGCCAAGGAAATTGAATGGTGCCAAATGCAAAATTCTCAAGTTGCTCTCTAAATCAACAGAAATTTGGATTTTTGGATTTGGAGCTGGATTTCACTAAGGCCGAAAGTATTTCACCTACAAAGTCAGAGCACACATGAAGATTATATTTGCAACCAGGGAATAAAGAAGAAAAGTAAAGTTACATTGTATTTCAGGTGACAGTAAGAAGAGAACATTCCCTGAAGAAAAGACCAATGACCTTTGGTGAAGGAAGAAACAATGCTTAAGCAATAGTTTATAACTATGTATATTTAAAATGTTTCCCTTGTAGTAAATTAACTGCTGAAATTTTTTATTTCTTCAACAAGCTCAATGCACTTATACAACAGACGTAGAGGGAGATCAATCCAGAATTATTTCAAATTTTAAAACATATTTATTTGAAATATCCCTGGATCTAAACTATTGCAAATGTTTATTGCACACTTACTGTAAACAAAGCACAGAAAGTCAGAGGAATACCAAGAACTCTATGTCACAGAACAAGTCCTGTAAGAATAAAAATGCCAGTTGGGGAGATAAGTTATGGACTCATAGAAAAAGAACCATAATAATGCAAAGCATCCTGTGGTAAATAGTGAAGGAATAACAGAGTCATTAATTTTTGGAGACCTCTTCCATCATTCACTGTCTTAGGACCAAGTAAGGGATGGAATTTAATAGTGTCTGAAAGGATTCGTAGAAATTACTGGAAAATAAGGGCTATAAAAAGGGTCCCAGCATTAAAAAAAAGTATACATGTAGGAAAGTACAAGCACCTCTAGGAGACCTTGAGCAGATCTTTTTAACTGAACAAGGGGTTCATGTCAAATAGGAGAAAACTTTAGGTAAATAGGTTGGGCCACTCGTCTGAAGGGCCTTGACTACTAAATTAAGATATTTGGACATTATCTTTTTGGGCAATAAGGAATCAAAGCTGGTTTCCTGACTGTGAAGCAACAAAGTACACTTTTTTAAAAACTTCATTTTGAAGGAAATTTTCAAACTACTGAAAAGCATAAAAATAAAATAAAAAGCACCTGGAAACCAACCATTCAGAAACATGTTGAACTTTTGGTGGATATACATATGACATTTATTCCTGGTGTGTGTGTGTGTGTGTGTGTGTGTGTGTGTGTGTGTGTGTGTGTAAATTGGGATTGTGCTTTATTCACTCAATATTATTTTGTGAGTGTTTTCTCCAACATGATTTTTAATAACTGCATTATATTTCATCATATAAGTGTAACACACTGTACTTATCCAATTCTCCATTTTTCATCCAGGCACAAATAAGGTTAACTCAAGGTTAACCTATGCAGCATATAGAATGGATTGGAGTATGGAAAACCTGAGAACAGGAGGACTAGTTCAGAAGCTATTGGTAGAGGACTGCTTAAATGTATTAGGGCATATTCTGCACATTGGAATAGTTTGTAACTATTATGTTATAATAGGACTATTATTTCAGAGAATGATGCTGTTCCATGTGAACTGTTATGGAGTGATCTCCAAGATATATTTTCTGGTTTTCTCCTATTCTCCCCAGTTTCTTAGATTTGGAGTGCTCTACAACTCAGTCCTTTTCCTCTCTTCCAACTACATTTCCTCCCTTGGTGATCTCATCCAAACCCGAGGATTTAAATATTGTCTACACACTAACCATTTGATGGCTTGTGGAAAGAAAGAGTATTCCACATGCAGAGGTGGATACAGGTTTTCTGAGAAAGAATTCAAAATTATTAATCGAAAATACCTGTTCCACTCCAGTGCTATCCAATAGGACAAATTACAAATACAAAATGCTGGTGTACTGCCCATGGAGGGGTGTTTCAAGGGGGCCTTGAAGCTCGGTATATGTTACAGCTTGAGCAAAGGCCTGGAGACAGGAGCAGAATGATGTGATGAAAGAATCAGGAAGGGGACACCACTATTACAAAGATGGGACGGGTAGAAAAAATCACTTTAGGCAATTTGCTCTTGGACCTTTACTCATTCAGATTTTTATAGAATAATAACTGGAGACCATCATTTGATTTGGGTTCCTAATAAGTGGCACATAAGTCATTGCAACAGGGGAGGAGGGAAAAAGACTATAGACCACTGAGGAAAAAATCACTTTAGGCAATTTGCTCTTGGACCTTTACTCATTCAGATTTTTATAGAATAATAACTGGAGACCATCATTTGATTTGGGTTACTAATAAGTGGCACATAAGTCATTGCAACAGGGGAGGAGGGAAAAAGACTATAGACCACTGAACAAAATAATGCTCCTGAGACAGAAAGCAAATGTAAGTGATTCTTCCTTTCCTTTTCAATGTCGAAGTTTCTCTCATTGTTTCTATCATGAGCTCTGCTTTTCACCAAATAACCCCCTCAGCTAAAATTTGCAAAGAATTCTTTCCTTCCATATTGAAAAGGCCTGGCTACTTTTATATAATTGCAGTTTGCCCTCCATTACATGTGAGTGAGTACAAACATATAAAAATATTTATACATCTCCCCAATCTATAGAAAACCATTCTGGGGTCTTGAAAACAGACTCTTTACAGATGGAGAGAATGTAAGAGAAATGCCCTCAGTGTGCTGGCTAAAAACTGCAACGTCTGCCCAGCACTGTGCCTCCTCTCATAACAGGGGATGCTCTGCTGAATGAGCCCTTGTATGTCAAGATTCAAAAAGTTCTTGTTTGCCCTGCTTGAACAAAGCTCTCACAGACAGTGGGATCTGCAGGGTAGCCACCAAGTGTGTTAAACCAATGTTCCCTCCACCACATTGCCGAATAGTTTATCGTAATGGCAGTTCTCACCTTCATGTATAGAGGCCGGTGTTCGTGTTGCTGTCCTGCACAGAGCTCCCACTGACTTCAAAGGAAATGACATAGAACAGAACCCCATAGTGTAAGGAGAAACAAGCAGCATCTGATCAGAATCAGGCCATATTTTTTTACATTCTCTATGTATAAATGGCTAAATTTATATACAGAATATCTAAAGGTCACCTTTCACTTCAGCAGTTTATGAATTGTCAGATATACATACACTTATTGGGAAGCTCAACAGTGGACTACTTTTTATGTAGGAGGGAAAGGGGGGAGTTGAGTTATAGAGAAATCCATCCTGATCCCACGTTTTTCTTGGTCTGTAAGACCCCCATTGGACCAAAGTGATTTGGAGCTAGTTTAGTGCTTCTGTTTTACTTAAAGCTGGCCTTGAGGCAAATTCTAAAGAAGAAGGAGGAGGATGAGGAGGAGAAAAAGGGGAGAGGGGGGTCAAGGAGGAAGAAGAGAAAGAGAAGAAAAGTGTAAGTGTATGTTTATTACATCTCTGGATGGGGAGGTCTTTCTAAGCTTAAACGCAGGGGAGGATTTGCTAGAGTAAAGATTAGTAGATTTGACTACAAAGATTTTAAACTCCATGTCAAAAATTAAAATAAGATAGATTTAAATGGCAAATAAAAGGCTATGACAATTTTGCTGGGTAAAAGATTAATATTTCTTGTATATTAGAATTTTCTACAAATTGGCTAAAAATATAACAAATTAAGTTTCAGATTCATACAGAGTTAAAACTTAAATTTTCTAAAAATGTTTAACAAAAATATTGTATAGGTGAACATCTGACTTCTGGAAAGGGAAAGGAATTTGAAGCCTCAAAATAGCATAAGAAATTACAAAAAAAAAAAAACCCCAAATCAGCATATTTGACCATATAAAAAATCTTTAACTTTGCAAATTTAAAAAAAAGAAAATTTAAAACAGTTCACTTGAAAAATATTTGCAACAAATAATTCTCCTGAATTTATAAAGAACTCAATGAATTTTATTTTTTTTTAAAAAAAGCATTAAGAAAAAAACAAAGGATTCAGACAAGTCACAGAAACATAAATTAAAATGGCTAATAAACATTTGGAAAATGTTTGATATTACTAACAACCAATAAGAGCAATTAAATAAAAACTATTTTTTTCACTTCAAATTCACTGATATGAAAAAATGAAACTATATATTGCAGCCTTTTCAAAAACATGCAATAAACAGAAAATGTAATGAAAAAATTGCCTTTTCAAAATAACAACAAAACAAAATACCAAAGAATATACTTAATAAGACATGTGCAGAACCTAAATAAAGAAAATGAGCTTTCTTTGCTTCTTGGCCGGAAGGCAGCCTCATAGAGGCCAAGGCCTACACAAGAAGGTTTTTCTAGAAAGGTGGCAGCCTACAGGTGTCAGGAAATTAAGCAAATTAGTAGAATATTGAAGATAGCGACAGTAAAGTTTCTTACTATCAGAGAAGAGAGGTACAAATATGGGTGGAGAAAACTAGAATGAACCCTGAGATAATGAATTAGAATTGAACCTATCAGTGTGAACTTATGATTTTCAATACATATACATAGATATAAAAATAGACGGATATGCATGTATGTGTATATGTATAAAAATGTATATGTGTAAATACATATATGTGAACATACATATATGCTACATATATTTCCTAGCTCAGTTAGGGAGGTGGTTTGGGAGAAGCAACACCTCTAGTAACAATTAGCACCCCTAGTATCTAGATATGGGTTTCTAAATACTGCCCTCCCTTCTCCACATTTACTCTGTTCTTTGGGGAGCTCATTCATTACCTAAAGCTTCATGCTGATGACACCCATATTCATATGTCAAGACTAGAACTTTCATCTAAGCCCCAGATCAATATATTAAAACTACCTATTTAACATCTCTAATTTATTTCCCAAATGTTTCAAATTTAATATAGTCAAAATGGAATGTCTGATTTCTCTGTGCCCTCCCCAAGCTCTTCCTCTCCATCATCCCTCTCTATAAATTAGCAGAAGCATGGGAGTCATGCTAGTCCCCTCCCTTTCCCTTATCCTTTGTAATCAATCCATCAGCCAGTCCAGATTGTTCTATGTCCAAAATATATCTTTTCCCCATCTTCTCTTGGGACTATATCAGTTTAAGCCACCGTTCTTCCTCTTTTGGATTATTGCAATAGCTTTCCAACTGGTCCCTTTACTTCTAAGGTAACCTCCTTACATTCCATTATCAACATAACCATAGTGAGCTATTAAAATGTAGTTGGAGCATGCCATTCTCCTTAAAACTTTTCTACAATTGCTCAGTCTATTAGAACGAATCCAAGTGCCTGGCTATCACCAAAAAATACCCTGCATGATATGACCACCTGCCTGAAGTTTCCAACTTCGTACCATGTACCTTATCCCCTTAGTTGCAACTCTGAAGTCAAAGTATCCTCTGCAGTCAAGATTCCTAGAACATACCCAGTCTTTCCTCTTTCATGATTTTCACATTTGCTCTTCTTTCTGCTTGGAATGCTCTTCTGTCAGCTTTTCACATGATCGGCTTCTTATTTAGTTCATAGCTTCAATGTCTCAAGGCAGAGTTTTTTTGGCTGTCCTTTCTAAGCAGGAGCCTCTATTATTTCCTATCAGCCAACTGTTTAAACTCTTTGTAATATAAGCTGCAATTGTTTTATTTGTTCAGGTTATTGTCTCTCTCTCTCTCACTAGAGTATAAATTGTGTGTGGGGAGTGATCTTGTCTTTCTTGTTTCACGTATTCCCATTGACTAGCATAGTATCTGGTATATACTGTGTAGTAGATATGTTTTAATTGAATTAAAAAATATTTACAGAAATCTACTATGTGTTAGGTATTAGGGATTCAGAAATAGAACACAAAATTCCCTCTCACATGGCTTATAACCTAGAAGGGAAGTAAATAGGAAAGTAAATAAGAAATTGCAATTCTGCATGATTAGTGCTATGACGGGGTAAGTATAGGATAGTACCATATTGTACTGGAGAAACCCCTATTCTGGGCTCGAGGAAGATCACAGAAGATTTTTGGAGGATATGACATCTTAGTGAAATCTGCAGGATGGATGAGATAGTCATCCAAGATACACAGACCATGATATGTTTAGCAGTCTAAAATCCTTAGGGCTGGAGAATAGATTTGAGAATGGGGAGGATGAATGGCAAGAGATAAAGCTACATAAATAAGCTGATACAAGGGCAAACCTCATTAAACAGTTCAT
Organism: Galeopterus variegatus; assembly: GCF_000696425.1. Taxonomy (NCBI): domain Eukaryota; kingdom Metazoa; phylum Chordata; class Mammalia; order Dermoptera; family Cynocephalidae; genus Galeopterus; species Galeopterus variegatus. Next base: position 124,692 of record NW_007727270.1, read on the forward strand.
CTTGAGGGAATGCTCATTGGAAGGTTGCAATGCAGGGAGTAACATGATCATTACTGTGTTACACAAAGGTCATTTTGGCTGCACTGTGTATAAGGGATTGAAGCCCAAGAAAAAGTTAGGAGGCTATGGCAGCGATCTAGGTGAAAGTTGGCAGGATGGCAGTGACCTAAACTAGGTTGGTAACAAAGAAAATATCATGAATAAGACAGATTTGAAGGGCATTTAAAAGTGGCAGTGGTACAAATTAGCAGTTCAGTAAATAATTTTATAAATGATGTGGGAACAAGAGGTTAAATACTTGGAAGAAAAGAGTTAGATCCTTATTTCAAAAGCACATCAAAATTAACACTAGATCAAGGAAAGATTTGAATGTTTAGAAATGAACTTATAAAACTATCAGAAGACTTCTGGTCAAAATGACACTTTGAAGCACCCTATCTCTTCCAAATCCACTTATGATAAGAGGCTAAAAAGCAAAGTTGATCTCACCCCTATTCCTGAGGCTAAGCACTATACAGAGCTGAGGATATGAGGAGGCAGAGGGACAAAGACACAGCAACTGAGAACCGAACAAAGTTGACCACTTTTGCAGTGATTAAATCGACAACATCCCTAATATTTTCCCAGAACAGGAACTTTGAAATACCACTATAAGATCTGCTTTGGGGTTGAGGGACCAGAGTCTGAGTGGAGGCAGCCATAAAACTGCTAAATAAGGAGGAGAGAGCAGAGGAAGTGGGGGAAGAAAATGAGCAAAAACAAACAAAAGCCTGTCTTAAAATGAGTCTGAAAACCTAAATTCTAAAATGAAAATCATCTGTGATAAAGAGCTAATTTCAAGAGCTACTAGAGATAAAATGATTACTTACAAAAATAAAATTTAGATTGACAACTGACTTCTCATCAGAAACACGGATGTCATGAGACAATGGAGAAACAGCTTCAAAATACTGTAATAACATAATTATCAACCAAAAAGTTTATACTCAACTAATTACTTTCATACATGAGAGAAAAATAAAGAGATATTTTAAGAACTATAGTAGTTAAGACAGTGTGGTATTGGCCCAAGAATAATCAAAAACATGAATGGAATGATATAAAAACCCAGCAACAGACTCATATAGATATGAGAATTAATATGAAAGTGGTAGCACTGTAAGAAATGGTAGACTTCAATAAGTTATACTAGGAAAATAGGGTACTTATATAGAAAAAATTTTTTAAAAATTCTATCTCATACCAAACGTTAAAATAAACTTAATGGATGTTAAAAAATTAAATGTGAAGGGGCCGGCCCAGTGGCGCACTGCTACACTGCGCCACTTGGGAGCACGGCGGCGCTCCCGTTGAGGGTTCGGATCCCACATACAGACCGGTTCCCGCTCACTGGCTGAGCGAGGTGCGGGAGCGACGCCGAGGGTTGCGATCCGTTGCCGGACACGAAAAAAGACAAAAAGGGAAAAAAAAAAAATTAAATGTGAAAAGCAAACCAATAACATTTTAAAAAGAAAACATACGATAATATATTTATTGGGGGTAGTGAAGGATTTCTTAATTGAGACATAAAAATTAGAATCATAAAATAAAAAATACATAAATTTTTCAAATTTAAGCAATAATATCTTTATTTGACAAATGATACTATAAATAAGTGATAAGACAATCCACAAACTTGTCTTTGCAATGAAAGAAGATATTTTCAAAGCACATATTACAACACTGGACCTAGACAAGGAGTAGGTATCCTCCTTATATTGGTGGTTCTAAATCTTTCTCCTTTCTTCTAAAATCCTCTGTTTTGATTAACATGTCATCCGACTATACAACTCTCTTCTGCTCCTTTTTATACTGATCCTCCTATCCTGAGACACTTGTCTTTCCTTGAAGATTTTAGCTGGTGGTTCACTATTACTCCAATATTATTCACATAATTCTCGGTGATTTCAATATTGACTGACTTACACAGATCTTCCAGTCACCTAGCTTCTAAGTTCTTTGGCTTCCTATTTTCCATAACGTTGTCTTCCATCTTAGCAACTCACTAACATGGTCATACCTCTAGACCTGCACGTCCAATATAGTAACCATCACCTCCATATTGCTTTTTAATTTTAAATTTATTAAAATGAAATAAAATTTAAATTTAATTTCCTCCATTCCAGTGATCAGTAACCACTAGTGGCTACCATATTAGACAGTTGATATAGAACATTTCCATCATCACAGTTCTTTTGGATAATACTGCTATAGATCTTGTCATTACCAATATCTGCATTTAGTCCATAATGTCTTTATTAAGCCTCACTCACTCTGACCAAGATGTTCTACTTTTAAAGCTTATTTCTTGACTCCAACAATTTTTCAAATTTACCTGGACTACAATCTATTGATTCTTCAACAATTTTATCGTCTCTAACCTGTCATGTCTCAACTTCCATTATTATCCAGCCTATATTCCTTGATCAACCATTATGACCTTGCATATATCCTAAACTCCCTTGTCTTATCTCTCTTGCTTTTTTTTTTTTTTGACTTTGCAAGTTCTGGTTAAACCTTACTTTCTGTCTACTTGTTACCAGGATAAATCCAGTTCTCCACTTAACTCTCCACCTGCACCTCTGCAGCTGAATGTGATTGGAGGAAAAAACACACAACTATCACTAAGTTCAAGTGTGCACTTAATGTTACCTACTTACCATTCAGGCTCTCATTCTTCCAGACTACTCATACTTTCTCCTAACTCTCAAGCCTCTGACAACTTCTTTCCATCCTCATTCTCAACTGATGACTTGTATCTTATTTCTATTGAAAAATAAAAGCAACCAGAAAAGAATTTTCACATGCTCCCACTATCACATCTACTCACCTACCTGCACTTGTGTTCATGTGCTCTGCCTTCTCATCTCTTGCTATTAATGGACTGTCTACACTCCTAACAAAGACTAGACCTCTACTATGCTCTAGATCTCATCCTCTCTAGCCTATTCAGGGACGTCACTACAGCAATTCTCTCCTCTCTCTGGCATTATCTGTCTTCCCCTCTACTGGATATTTCACAAAGCACAAACCATGGCTTTAGTTCTCCAATCTTAAAAAACAAACAAACAGGCAAAGAAAAACCTACCATTTACCTTATTTTTCCCTCCAATCTCCTCCATTTCCTTTCAGCAAAATTCCTTAAAAGAGTAGTCTGCCTATACCTACTATTTATAACTTCCCTCCTCCCACTCTCTCTTGAATCTACATTGACCAGGTTTTTGCCCTGTCTTAATCCATTTTGCACTGCTATAACAGAATGCTACAGACTGGATAACTTATGATTAACTGAAATTTATTGGTTCACAGTTCCGGAGGCAAGGAAGTCCAAGATCAAGGGGCCAGCATCTGGCAAGGGCCTTCTTGCTGTGTCATCCCATGGCAGAAAGGCAAAGAGGGGGTGAGAGAAAGCCAAGGGGACCAAACTCGTCTTTTTATAAGGAACCCACTCCTGTGATAATGAACCCACTCCCACGAAAATGACATTAATCCAATCATGAGGGCAGAGCCCTCATGGCCTTCTCACCTCTTAAAGGTCCCACCTCTTAATACTGTTACAATGGCAATTAAATTTCAACACGAATTTGTGAGGGGACAAACATTCAAACCATAGCACCACCCACACCAGTCATCAATTCTCGTCAAGATCACCAAAGACTTCCATGTTGTTAATCTAATGGTCAATATCAGCCCTCATTGTTTTACCTATTAGCAGCATGTGACAAAGTCCATCCCTCATATCTTCTTGAGACATTTTCTCCTCTTGACTTCCAATGTTTCCTCCCTACCTTTCCATCAGCTCCTTCTCTCTCTCTTTTGTTGGTTTTTCCTTATTTCACTGGACTCTGAATATTAATATCTCAGTCTTTGGATTTCTTCTGTTCAATGTCTAACTCACTTTGTGGTAGATTAAATTATGGTTTACAGCAGTTTGCTCCCTCCTGTCTATGACTATTGTACATGTACACCCTTTGAATTTGTCTTAACATGCCTCTTTTGAGCAGAAAATATATCCTTGTCCCACTTCAGGTCTGAGCTATGTAGCTCTTTTTGGACAATGGAGCGAAATGAAATAGAAGTATGTGGTGTAGGCCACATGCATGAAGAAGCTTTAAATTGGATTGCATTGTTTAGTTTGGCCTTTCTTGATTCTGCTATTTGCCATGAGTATAGCATGTACCAGACAGTGGCCATTCCTTCAGCCTAGGTCCAAAATTAAAAGACACTTGGAGCAGACCAATAGCTGGCCCACAGAACAGAGCAGAGCTGTAATCGACCTGTAGCCTGCATGTAACAAGAGCAAGAGATAAATGTTTGTTGCTGTAAGCCACTGAGATTTTTTGGGTTGCTTCTTAACTCAACAATGTTGACTAACAAAACTCACTTTAAACTCCCCTGAACTCCAGGCTCATATATTTACTTGCCAACTTAGTATCTACACTTGGATGTCTAAAATGCATCTCAAATTCAGTAAGTCCATAAGTGAGCTCCTGGTCTTTCCCACCAAATCTGGTCTTCTTGAAGTCTTTCCATTATCAACTAATGAAAACTCCAACCTTCTTGGGCAAAAAAAACTATAGATATCCTGATTTCTCGCTGTTGCTTCTATTCCATGCCCAATTTATCAACAAATCTTCTTGGTTCCATTTTCAAAATAAATCCAGTTTCTGGAAACCTCACACCTCCTTCACGGGTACCACCTTGGCCCAAGCCACTAAAATTTTTTCCTATGTACTGTTCCAATCTCCACCAATGCGGTGGTCACCTTTGCTTTCTCCATCACAGTCTGAGCTCTTAAGCATTACTAGAGAAGCTTCCTCTAGAGTAGAAAAACAAAAGTTAATCAATAACTACCCAATGAATACTACCCAACCTCAGCTGGGTCACAGTTACACATAGGTTATCTTTTAATTATCTCTAGTCACGTTTTACTACCTCCATCATCATCATCTTAGTCCAAGCTGCCATTATCTTTCACCCGGGTTATTTTGAGAGCTACTCAGCTTACTTACTCCTGCCCTTGTCCCCCAGAGTGGGCCTTTTAAAACATTAAGTCAGATTGTGTCACTCCTTTGCTCAAACTTTCCTTTCCTCAGGTGGCTTCCCCCCTCACCAGGAGAAAATATCAAGTCATCATAGCGGTCTACAACATCCTTTACCTTCCTTTACATTCTGCAAACACACACATACTCCCCACCTTACTGCTCAAATCTTGTCTCTTTTGACTCTCATTTTTCTCGTTCAGCTTTGGCCACAGTGGCCTCCTTGCTGTTCCTTAAACATATCATTTATGCTCCTAGTTCAGGGACTTTGCATTTTCTGTTCCCTCTCCCTAAGATGGTCTTCCACCAAATATCTCTGTGGCCTGCTTCTTGTCATCTTCAGGGTTTTACTCAGATTTTACCTTCTCAGCGAGGCCTTCCTTGACCACTCTATTTTAAATTGCTCCAGAACTCCCTATCCCTCTTCTCTGCTTTGTTTCTCTCTATGGTGTTTATTACAGTGCATAAAATCTAACATACAATAAATTATGCTTGTTTATTGTGCTTTGTGTTTCTCTCCCTATACTAAAATGTAAGCTCCACAAACTAAGAGTTTTTTGGTCTGTTTTTTTCACTGTGGTATCCTCTGAGCATAATGCATGTTCAATAAATATTTGTTGAGAGAATCAATATAACTAACAAAGTATAATCTCCAGAACATATAAAGCACTCCTACATGTCAAAGGGAAACATAAAAACAACCAGCTGAAAAATTAACTAAGAATATTGATAATGAATTCACAGAAGAAAAATGCAATAAAGCCAGGAAGAGAGGTTCAGTCCCACTAGTAATGAGTGAATTAAATGAAATGACATATCTTTTCATAACCATTTGATTGGCAAAAATTGTAAAAGTCTGGAGAACTGGCAAGGATGTAGAGGAGCAGGAACTCTCATACACTGCTAGCACAACTTTGGAGATTTGCAGTATCTAGTAAAAACTAGAAATACAGGTACCCTTCAATCCAGCAATTCCAGTCCTAAGGATAAACCCAAGGAATGAGTACTAACATGTCTTTTTACAAGAGACATGTACAAGAAAGCTCATGTCAGCTTTATTAATAATGGCCCCAAACTGGAAACTCAAATGTCCATTAATAGTAGAATAAATACATAAATTGGTACATGTGTACACTGAGATATTTTACAGCAATGACAGTGAGTAAGCTATAGCTCAACACAATATGAAAACTATTTGAAACTATCTAAAAACCAAAGGACAAGGGAGTCTGGAAGATGTAGCTCCTTGTGATATAACACAGAGCAGGGAAAGGGTGGGAGACGGTTCTGAGAGCAACAGGGAAATGACAGGGACACATGAGAAGTTGGGTTTGAAGGTAACAAGATGGGTCTGCTGGCAAGACAGAAGGGATCCTTGTTCAGTCTACCCATTTCCAGACAGCCCAAAATGAGCTCCTGGTATCATTTTTGGATTATCCTGTTTGTCATTCTACAATATATTTCCCTGCAAACTCTTTACTCCCTTTTTTTTTAACACTTCCTTGATCACTCCTTTATTTAGTAGGTAACATATTATGTGCTACAGAGGACAAAAGGAAATATAAGACATGGATCTTGTCCTCTGGGACTTTGAAATCTACTTTCAAAGACAATACTTATTGATGATGAAGTGTCATAGTCACTTGCTGATTGAAAAAGAGAAAAGTATTGTAAGATAGTATACCAATCATCCTGGGAACTCAGGCCAGAAAGGGATTGTTTCTGACTGAGGTAGACAAGGAGATTTCTAGGAGAAGGTGGAATTTCAGCTATATTTTAGAAGCTGGCTAAGGTTTCAGTAGGAATATGTGGGGGAAAGCTCATGAATAAGAATTCATGATGGTAGAGATCATAAGTGAGGTTCACTGGAGGGCATCCGGTAGAGACGACTGGAACACAGGATTAAATGCAGGGAAGAGTAGGAGAGAAGGGCAAATGAGAAGGTTGATATTATACATTGAGGAATCTTGAAAGGGATGCTAAGGAGTTTTAACTTAAATTAATTGGCTTTGATATGGAAATAATTTGGTCAGAAAATGTTATGGAGAAATAAACTGGCAGTGGTAATGCAGATTAGTTTGGATGGAAGAGGGTGTCTGGAGGCGTATGTATTTATTACGAAAAAAAGATTATGTTAACTGTTTTGTATACATCATTTTGCTTAATCTCTATCATAACTCTGTGAGGTAGGTCTTACTACCCTAATTTTTCAGGACAGAAAACTGAAGTTCAGAGAGGATATATAATTTCATAAATTCACACAGCAGGGAAATGCTAGAGCAGACCTAAATAAAATCCATGTCTTTGGACTCCAAAACTCTCTGCTGATTGTCTCTATTATAATACTGCTAATTCAATTCTTTTTATCTCCTAGAAGGAGATAGTATACACTGATCTTAAGTGGTAGACGTAAGGCATATTACTTCAGAAGGGTCAAAGGTAGGGCCGGCCTGGTGGCGCACTCGGTAGAGTGGGGCACTTGGGAGCGCGGCGGAGCGCCAAGGGTTCGGATACCATATACAGATCGGTCCGCTCACTGGTTGAGCGCGGTGAGGGCGCGACGCTGAGGGTTGCAATCCCGTTACCAGTCACGAAAAAAGACAAAAGGGAAAAAAAAAAAAAAAGAAGGGTCAAAGGTAGAAACACTGAAAACAGTGATTTTCAACTGGAGGAAAGTACTAACGCATTTGAAGGTGTTAGGCAGCTTCCAAGGCAGCCCCCAATTATCCCTGCTGCCTGGTATTCACATCCTTGTGTAATCCCCTCTCCTGGAGTATGGACTAGATGTAGTGACTCACTTCTAGTGAGTACAGAAAGGAGAAGCCTAGGAGAAGCATTCTGATTCCTGTCTCAGAACTCTAGAGCAGTTAGAACCCCAGACCCCTTCACTGCCTTTGCCCTACTGTCGCAGATTTCATGGACAGCCTTGATCAACACCCATCCTAACATCCTTTTGATATGCATAGGCTGGAAAGTTTTTTTAAAAACTGAAAAACTACATTTACAAGACTCTTTTGCATCTAGGTTTCGGGAAACAAATTAGGTTCCACAATTAAATGCATTTGCATTAGATTTGGGTGGTAGAAGTTAGGTGGAGGCTGTGTTCCTGTTCCCGTGACTATTGCTTCTGGCCAGCATGGATATGGAAACAGTGAGTTTTTCTGCTACAATCCTAGATCCTAGATTTGAGGATATGGAGATGCAGCTGCAGTATGGCTTCACAAGCCTTGGAACACAGGTACTTTAGTGTGTTTCTTAAGTCAGCCTCCTCAAAGCCTAGCCTAGCCTTCTTCTCAAGCCCTTCCAATGAATTTGGAAGCTCCTAATTTCATGAATTAAATTTCTTTCCACTAAAAATATCTAGAGGGGCTTCTATTTCCTTTAATGAATCCTGAATGATATACCCATCTACAGTGGATTGAATTATGTCCCCCCAAAATTCACTGAAGCTTGAATTGTGTCCCCCAAGTTTTATGTATTAGAAACTTGGTCCCCACTGTGAATGTTAAGAGGGTGGGAAATTCTATTATGGTAATTGAGAGGTGGAGCCTTGAAGAGATGATTGGATTGTAGGACTGTGCAGTAGTGAATGGATTAAAAATGGTGGTCAGGGATGTGGTTCTCAGGGCTTTAAAAGAAGAGGAGAGTCTGTCTTCCTCTCTCTCTTGCTCTCCCTGTTTTCTCTGCTTTCACCACCTTGCCATGTGAGACTACTGGGTCACTATTGCCACCACCAGATGCACTTTGGACTTCCCAGCCTCAGAAACGGTTAGCAATAAATTTCGTTTTCTTTATAAATCACCCAGTTCCTGGTATTTTGTTATAAGCAACAGAAAGGGACTAGTACACCATCCTTGCAGGAAAAAAGGATGCTTACTATCTGGAAAGGTTGAACCAGAAAGACTCTGGACCCCAAGACTACTGGGGATTCAGTGAAAGTTTACATTTGGAACAGAGAAGTCTCCAGCCTTTTTATAGCACTGGCTCTAGACATTAGCTAAGAGGCTTATAGTACCCCATCTTCAAGGAGGAGATTAGATTATTTGTCATTGGAGCTACTGGCTTCCCAAGAGAAAGGCATTTGGGGAGAGGGGACAAGAGCCCAGCCTAATCAACCTGCCCATGTTCAAAGTTTCCAATGAAGTTTTTATTGCCTCATTATTAAATATCAAGATACCATCAAGGGTCACTGGATAGTAGAAGAAATATTCTAATACAAAAGATAGAAAAAAAACCCTAAACCTTTAAAAAATGAATTTGTAAGAAATACAAACAGTACATGCAGCAGAAGGAAGTATTAAAGTTACAATTATAATTAATATTTTTAGAACAATAAGAGAAAGTATTATATCTTTAAAATAAGAATAAGATACTACTAAAAGGAAATGTTCGAAGAATTAGAAAAATCCATAAATATTAAGAATGCGATAAACTAAAAAAAAAAAAGAATGTGATAACAGAAATAGAAAATGCAATTGAAGGGCTAGAAAATAATGTTAAGAATATCTTTAAAAGACGAGACTGGCCAGTTAGCTCAGTTGGTTAGAGCATGGTGCTGATAAAAGCAAGGTTTGGGGTTTGATCCCTATACTGGCCAGCCAAATAAACATATAAATAAAAGAGTAGAAAAGAGGAAAGAAAGGGTAATAAAATTAGAAATCAACCAAGGAGATTTAGCATCCAACTATGAGGAGTTTCTGAAAGAGAATAGAGAAAAGGAAATAATTAAAGAAAATTTACAAGAATTAATTAACTTGAAATCCTAAAGTATTTTAGAGAAGCAAAATAGGTCATGCAGGAGGTAGAAACAGAATGGCAGTAGATGTCTCATAGCAATACTAGAAGCTAGAAGACAATAAAACAAGCCAGAAGATAATGAAGACTCCAAAATTGTCATCAAAATGGACTTCCAGTATTGAATTATGTACAAACTACCAATCATGCGTAATATAAAAACATTTCAGATATGCAAGTTCTCAAAAAATTTACCTCCAGGCACTCCTTGTTTGGAAGTTATTAGAGAAAATTTTCCACCAAAACAATGGAAGAAACCAAGAAAGAGGCATACATGGAATCCAAGAAAAATAAGAATCTTACACAGGAGAGAGAAGGAAATAACCAGAAGCCCCTGCTGGCCAGCCATGCAGCAGGCCTAGAGAGCAGCCAGTCTTAGATTGGAATAGGACAATGGAGGCCTCCAGAAAGGCTATGTCTAAGGGGGAAGAATATTGTGAAACTGATAGGTTACCTGATGTATTTAGCTATATAGAGAAGACTTTCACAGCTCTGGGAGAGGAAAAGGATAAATTACGACGAGTACACAGAAAACAAAGCAAACAGAAAACGAAGATAATTATCATCATAATTATTCTTATAAAAAAGAAATGTGATCATAATATGCTATATGTCTCAGCAGTGAGCAATATCTACATGAACGTTATAATGTAAACATGAACATGATTTAATCAAAACTTTTATATTGGGAAGATAGAGGTCGGGTTTATTAGTTAGGGTAGACGAGCTATTGTAACAAATAGATCTCACAGTCCATGATGACCTAAACAAGCTGATGATACCTCTGCCATCTTCCATCTTCAGTAGGTGGCCCAGGCCTAGAATTCCACGTATCACTTCCGCTCACATTTCATTGGCTAGAACTCAGCCGAGGGGCGTACTTAAATGGGAGGGAACAAACAAATATTCTTCCTTGATAGGGTATCACTTCCCAGCACTACTCTACCTCCTAGAAGAGAGAATACAGATCTTTATATATTGCTAACCAATGTAGTAGACAGGAAGTGTATGTACGTGTGGGGTGGTGTGGAGAGATGGTTTAAGAGAGCTAAATTGTAATTATCAGTCAGTGGACAATAAATAAAATAAAAAATAAATATAAAAAATTTTTAAAGTAGGAAATAGTTTAGGCTTCCCCCTCCCCTTACTGCCCCCTGCCCAGAAATATGGATGTAGGGTCTGGTCAGTTAGCTCAGCTGGTTAGAGCATGGAGTTATAACACCAAGGTCAGGGGTTCAGATCCCCTTACCGGCCAGCTGCCAAAAAACAAACAAAAAAACAAACAAAACAAAAAAACTAACCAAACAAAAAAAGAAATAATGGAAGTAAATAGAAGAGACCACTAAAAGAATTGAAAAAGATTACCTTTGCAGAATAGCTTCAAACAAAAAAACAAACAAAACAAAAAAACCAACCAAACAAAAAAAGAAATATGGAAGTAAATAGAAGAGACCACTAAAAGAATTGAAAAAGATTACCTTTGCAGAATAGCTTTAGTGAGTAAAGTCGAGCAAGGGGACTACTATCTGTTTTTAAGATGAGCCTTGTGAAACTATTTCATTTTTTATACCATGTGTACATGTTATCCCATAAAAATAAAAACAAAAATTAACTAATAAAATGAAACGGAAAATAAAACATCTTGGAAATGATTGGATACAGGGAATAAGATAGAAATGTGGGAAAACGGAATGTCAAGATTTTGAGTTTGAATGACCAGGGAATATTGTTGCCTCTAAGGCTTATAGGAGAATAAAAAAAAAATACCTTTTGGAGAAAGTAATTTTATTTTTATGCTAGTTGAGCTTAAGGTATACCTGATGAGTCTACAGGTGGAAATGTCAACAAGCTATAGACAGGTGAGCTAGAGATACACATTTCCGAGTGATCTGTTTGAGCTGTGGAAGTGGGTAAGATTACTAAAGCTGCCAGTGCAGAGGCCAAGTTGAAGACCAAGGATAGAACCTTGACCCTTTTTAGGGTCAGTTGAAGAAAATCATTCAATAAAGATGTAAATAAGTGGTTAGAGGAAAGCAGAAGCACTTGAAATAGGAACCTTCGTGGAAGATGGAAAAAGAAATTTTTAAAAAAGATGTATAAGATGCTTCAGAAAGCTCAAGAAGGTTGGGCAAAGGCTCTTGGTTTTAATGTGACCTTCTACAGAAGAGTTTCACTCTGGTGGCAGAAAAAGAATTAGCTAATGGGGTACAAGGCAGCAATATGCGTGTCTTTAAAGAAAATTATTGGCATTACATGGTGCCAAAGTATCACTCCACAAATCATATGCTGGTTGCAAGAGAAAAAATGTAACTTGACCAAGGGGAGATTTGGCTGTTGCCTCCTTGACTCAATCATCAATGTTAGCACCACTAAAAGTAGTACAATCAGAAGCAATGTACCTAAAATGTGATGCGATACAAATTTCACAGCACCAGCTATGAGTATTCCTGACCAAAACAATTAACCTGAATTGAAATCAGCCCTTCTATCTCACCTCCAATTTCCTTTATAGCTCAGGAAATATGGGGGATAGACAAACATATGTGAATTAAATTACAAAAAAAAAAAAAATCAGACAAATCTGGAAAGTGGAACATTAGATAGGGACAATGGGCTCAGTCTGTTCAATAGTTCAATGACATAAAAAAGAGGGGAGGGAAACACTTTGGAAATTCAAAGAGTATTAAGTAATACAACAACCTATGCAATGCATGATCTTTAATCAAATCCTGCCTTGAAAAAAGCAGTTGTAAAAGACATTTTTGTAGTCCACTGGGAAAACTCAAATATGGTCTATCATAAAATATTAAGGTATTATTGTTAGTTTTGTTAGTCATGATAATAATATTGTTCTTTAGAGATGCATTCTACAGTATTTAGGAGTAAAATGTCATGATGTCTACAATTTAATTTTAAATACTTCAGGAAAAGAAAGATGAAGCAAAAATGGCCAATTAAATCTAGGTGCGAGTATGTTTATACAGTATTCTACTTTTCTGTATACTTGACAATTATAATAAAATTAAAAGTAAACTGGTGGAAAGTGAAGAAGTAGTGGTTTGAGGGGCTAAATGAATCAAGGTTGTATTTACTATGGTCATGTTTGTAAGCTGAAAGGAAGGAGTCAGTAGGGAGACAGAGTGAGAAACTGACAGAGCAAACTTAAAGAAGTGGGACCGAATGGGATATAAGGACACATGAAGAGTCCAAGCCCTGAAAGGATGACCAGCACTCTTCCTCTGAGAAAAGAGGGACAAAAGGTATTGAGTGAAGAGCTGAGAGCATCTAAAGAGGAGACGGCCAAACTGGGAAGTGGCCTTCCACTGGAGAAAGCTAAGATTGGACCAAGAATAATGGGTAGGGGACTTGAGGAGAGTGAAAAAGTTCTGGAAACGCAGCTGGGTAAATTCTGTAGGGTTGCCTTCCTGAAGAGAGGTGTTACCCAGATGAAGTTAGCATACATTTATAGTGAACCCAGTCAGCATGATGGTATGATTTCTTTCTGGCATGCTCATCAACCTAGAAGTGGGAGAAAAGTCAAAGAATGCTTGATTTTGCCTGAAGTGGAGGAAGCAAATGTGATAACCCCACAAATCAAACAGATGAATGTGGGTGCATCTAGGTTTTTAGTAAGGCCTTATGGAACTAGCAAACCATAGCAAGCCTTCCGTGTGGAGCTTTGAGTTAATGCCCTCTGAAGGGCATTAACATTACAACAAGACTGAGAGGAATAGTCATGTTTGCTGTGAAGGATGGTCCTGTATGAGCGAAGGACTGAGACAAGGAGAGAGAATAACAGGTTGTGGTCAACATGGCAATCACATAGGGTGGAAGTTTGGTGAACATAAAATTCCAAGTGGTGTTGAGATCCCATATACGGCCATGCTGGTGTGTAACTGAAGCAGAAACTTCAGGCAAGATATTGGAATGTTCCAAATGAACACAGATGTGGTAGGCAGCCTCTAAGCTCGTCCCCATGATCCCCACCTCCTATTAGTAATGCCCCTGTATAATCCCTTCACCTGGAGTATAGACTGCACCTAGTGACCTACTTCTAACAAATAAAATATAGCAAAAATAATGGGCTGCCACTTCTGAAATTAGGTTACAAAAAGACTCTGGCTTTGCCTTCTCTTGCTTTTTCACTTGTTTGCTCTAATGAAGCCAGTTGCCATGTTATGAGCTGCCCAATGAAGAGACCAACCAGGCAAGGAACTGAGGGAGGCCTCTGGCCAATAGCCGGTGTGGAACTGAGGCCCTCAGTCCAACCATCCACAAGGACCTGAGCCTGCCAATGACCACATGAGTGAGCTTGGAAGTAGGTACATAGCCCAGCCTTAGATGACTGCAGTCCCAGAAAACACCTTGATTGCAGCCTTGTGAGAGACTCTGAGCCGGAGGATCCAGATAAGTCTTGGCCAGATTCCCGACTCACAGAAACTATAAGATAATAAATGTTTGTTGTTTTAAGCCATTAAGTTGGGGAGATTTTATGCTTGTAGATAACTAATACAATGGATGTTGATATCTTGAGAATAACAGGAGACAAGGTGGAGAGAACCATGAGCCGGGAGCAGTGGTCATCATTAAAGAGTTAAAGCAGAACTTCTCCAACTTCAATGTATATACGGAACACTTGGGGGTCTTGTTAGAATGCAGTTTCCAATTCAGTAGTTCTGGGATCTGAGGTTCTACATTTGTAAGAAGTTCACAGACGAGGTTGATGCTGCTGGTCCTTTGAGAAGAAAGATTCTAAAGCTCCCTGAGGATCAGCAGAGGAGAGCAGAGAAGATGGGTAAAAGGTGAGCTGGACGAATCCAATCATGGTGTTTGAGGAGGGATCAAACTGTTCACTAAAACAAGGAGGCAGTCTAAGGCACACATGAGCCAGGGCCTCAGGTGAGGCCAGGGAATAACAGAGATGGACCAGACAAGCAGATCAGTCTGGGTGGAAACTTAAAGCACTGGGTGTTGCCTGCAACTGGTTTTTATGGGTTCCCTGTAGTTTATAATGTTTGGTCAGGTCTCTCACAGTTAAGGGACAGAATTCTCTCTCTCTCTTTCTCTCTCTCTCCTCTCTCTCTTTCTCTTAATAGCTATCTACATTCATTTCATAAAATCTGATTTAGAAAAGGCCATTAGGGTATATGGAGAAAAAACTTTATTCATCCATCCATCCATCCATACGTTCATTTATTCATTCAGCAACCCTGTACTAAGTACTTATTATTTGCTAGGTATCAGGGAAATAAAAGTGGATGAGAGTCTCTGCCCCAATTACTGAAACAGCAAGGGAGACAGGTACATCAAGAACTATTGGTTGGGGCCGGCCCCGTGGCGCACTGCGCTTGGGAGCGCGGC
>NW_007727270.1:140178-143606 GCF_000696425.1 Galeopterus variegatus
AAAAAAAAAAAAAAAAAAAGAACTATTGGAAAACAACTTGATAGGTGTTATATAATGGGGGTATAAAAGTTATGGTAGCCTGGCTGGGTGAGTGATTAATTTTTCCCAAGAGTTCAGGGGTAGGAGAAGGTTTGCAGAGTAGGTGAGGTATGAACCAGGCCTTTAGCAGAGTAGACAGTGAAAGGAATCAGAGAATTCTAGGCAGATCAGTTTGTAAATAAATATCTTTCAGAGCCTTTTCTTGTACCAGTAACTTATGCTCACATAGCAACAACCTTCTAATCTTTGTTTGCTTTTCTCCGTGGGAAGAGAACGCACAACTGGCCAACATAAATATTGTCCCACTTGGCTGTTACATTTCTCATTGTAAATGATTGGATTGATTTTCTGATACAAACCAGACTCACATGAGTATGGGATGCATGACCCCTTTTGTCTTAGGGCTTGATCAACCCAGGATAAGCCAAGATTGAGGTTCCAGACTTACAAAGGCAGAAAACCCACAGAATCTAGAAGAACAACATCTTTCCAGACTGTCAACCTACTCCTCATCTGTACACAATGAAACAGAAAATCTAAAGAGGACTCGATTCATGATAATACTGTTCACCGAAAGGTACAAAAGGCAAACACTCTTAGATTTAGGTGTGTGTGTTGGGGTGAAGGGAGGAAGGGAAGATCTTTAAAAGAGAACTGGAAGAGACTAGATGAACACATGTGAATAGATACTAAAGGTGGGGTACGTCAGCCATTTGTGCACATTAACAGTGAGCCTTCGCACCATGCTTTCATGCCTTCAACCACGAAAAATACCAATAAAGAGGACAGAACTGAGTGAACTGTTCCTGCAGCCTCTTTGAAACCATACACAAGGTCAGTTTGACATCATGCACTAACGTTCTGCTTGATCAAGTCTGACCAGTTTTTCTCTCTCAGTTAATAGGGCAGTTCTTTTCCTGCTCTGTGACTTCTCACTGGCCTCGAACTGCTGTGGCAGCTGTAACAGATGTAACTAAGGGTCAAGTGTATGTGTGAGCATGTGAGCACACTAAGTCCAGCTGCTGCAGGCTGCCTGCCCTGCCCCCTTCTCACCTGAACTGTCCTAAACACGAATCTCTCACCATACAACTGTCACCATGTCCTTAGCCCATGCTGTTGTACTGAGGTCTTATGGTTTCAAATCCACATCTAGAATTATCTTCTCAATATGAAATCCTATGTGAGGGACCCCAGAAGAAAATTTCAAAGGCATTATTTTCCCCATTTAAATATTTATGTCACACTTAGGTCTTATGGTTTCAAATCCACATCTAGAATTATCTTCTCAATATGAAATCCTATGTGAGGGCCCCCAGAAGAAAATTTCAAAGGCATTATTTTCCCCATTTAAATATTTATGTCACACTTAGTCATTGTGTACATATTGACAGTTGAAATCAGGTTGTTCATTAGCCTGTTTATTCAATTTATTTCACACTTACCTATTAGACACACACTTTTGGATGCATACTCATGCCTCAGTGTAGATCAGATTCCTCTCATTTAAATAAAGTAGGTACAGAGTACTCCAGTATATTGATAGAGCAGGATTTGCTTAGCCTTGCCCTTTATTGTTGGTTTTTGGTTTGTTTCCAAATTTTTAATACTGTGAATAAAGCTGCTATGTACATCCTTGAACAAATTGCCTTTTTTCCTTTTATATTGTTAACTTGGAACATATTTCCCAAGGAAGGATTAATGAGCCAATGGCTGGACAGTGAGAAATCACTGCAGGATTATATGCAGGGAAAGGGCATGATCAGATTTTCATCTTTAAAGTATCTATCTAGTGAGAGTAATACCTGTTACAAGATTATTGTGAACACTAAATGAGGTCAGGAAGGTGATAGCAGAGTAAAGAACTGTGTAGATACAGATTATTATATTCGGAATGTTGTCAGGAAGTCCTATTATAGAAGAACCATAGTTAATTGAAGATCATTAATTAATTTAATCATACATTAAAGTGTTTCTTTTGGGTTCTTATTTTATTTTTGCATACTAAAAATGTTTTCTTGATGTTTTTATTTAATCTCTGCATACTAAGGATAGTGAGGTGCCACGAGAAGAAGTGAACTCCAACAAATAACAATTCAAAACTGACATTGAATTCTTTGTCCTGTGAGCAAATACCTGCTTCAGGAACTCAGGCTTGCCTCAGAAGCATGGAAGTGACCTACTCTTGAAGCATGACAACCTCTGTGACCTGATAAGGAGAAAGAAGACATTCTCTAGTCTAGACACTGGCTTAAGGGACAGCTTCTCACATTTCTCTTCTTTCCTTTGATCCATTATAATCTTCTTATATTTAAATCCTTCTCTCTCTGCTCTTAAGCACTCAAAACACCCTGGCTATACCCTCTCCAGACTCTACTTTCTCATCTGGAAAATGAGGAGGTAGCTCATTTTCCCTTACAGCTGTGACCTCATGGGTTTGTTCTATGGTTCTGTCCACTCTCTCTGGATGGGAAGGTCCAGTCTTGCTCCAACTCACTGTCTTGCTGCTTCAATTCCCCTATATCATGAGCCACTGGCTCCTTAGAGAAATCTTTGTCAAAGTGTGACATCTGGATCACCTGCTAAAATGCAGATTCCTGGGCCCTAGGCCTGCAGAATCAGAATATTGGGGGCAGTGGGGTGGGGGAAGCTGTTTTCACTTTATAAAAGACAAACATGCATTCTATATTGGGCCAAACTGTGGAAGGCTGTCTTACAAGAACACCTCACCCTGCAAATCCCTTTAGTCTTTACCTTTACAGTTGTCACCTCCTAGTCTTCAAGGTCCTGCTTTCCAAAACAGGTCAAAAAAGTCACATCAGAGTCAGAGCAAAGACAACAGGCTCAAATGTCAGGCATTAGAGCGATGCTCAAGAAAGACGTTTTCAATCCCATTGATCCTCAAATCCTGCTGTAGCCTAATCTACTATCATTAAGGCTGACACTGAGTGTGGCATTAGGAGACGATTATGGGTTGAATTTTATTCCCCCAAAATTCACATGTTGAAGTTCTAAACCCGGGTACCTCAGAATGTGACTTTATTTAGAAATAGGGTCATTGCAGATGTGATTAGTTAAGAAGAGGTCATACTAGAGCAGGGTGGGTCTTTAATTCAATAAGACCAGTGTCTTTACAAAAAGGAGACATTTTGACAGAAACAGACATATGCACTGGGAGAAGATCATGTGAACATGAAGGCAGAGATCAGAGTGATATATCTATAAGCCAAGGAACACCAAACATTGCCAGCAAACCACCAGACACTAGGAGAGAAGCACAGAACAGATTCTCCCTCACAGCCCTCAGAAGAAACCAACCCCATCAAAACTTTGATCTCAGACTTTTATCTCCCAGACATGTGAGACAATAAATTTCTCTTTTTTTTTTTTTT
>NW_007727270.1:144606-170808 GCF_000696425.1 Galeopterus variegatus
GCGCTTCCCAAGCAGCGCACTATCCAGTGCGCCACCGGGCCGGCCCTAAATTTCTCTTTTTTGAGCCACTTTGTTATATCAGCCCTAGAAAACTAATACAGAGACCTTGGTTACAGCCCTGGTTTGGTCACTGGGACTGTAGGCTATCACTTTAGCTACTCTGAGCTCTCTGTGCCACCTCATTGGAAAGACAGAAAATATGTTGCATTCATTAGATGAGTATTGAATGAGATCTCTGTGAGCGCACCTGTGAAGTAGTCACGATTAGTGAAATTATTATTCACCAAGTGGCAGACAGGAAACCACTCTGAGAAAATCACAAAGGAATCCCTTAGTAATTAAGAATTATTCTTTACTACCTATAAAGGTAGGCACCAGGTCGTAGGTGCCTTTAGTTATCCAAAATGTGCTGTTAGCACAGATGAACTCCCTATGCTCCTGCCCAAAGCTAGTTCCTCCACCTGTGCACCAGAATGCACTCCCCTGCCACCTACTCAAGGCCATCACTCCAGCATTCTCCCCTTTAAACATGCTATTATTTTTCCCAGCTTTAAAAAGCCCTTCTTTAAACCCACAACCCCTGTAAACTATCTCGCATTTCTTTCCTGCCCTCTGCAGCAAAACTTCATGAAAAATTGTTATAACCCTGTCTCCAGTTCCTCCCTTATCATTTTTAATTTTTAGTAAGCTTTATTTTAGACAATTAGAAATATGCACAAAATCTAAGTACTCTTTCCCTTTCCGGCCAGCCTCAAAAAACAAACAAAAAAAACAAACAAACCTACTCAGTTAATTTTCACAAAGTGAACACTCCTGGTAACCAGCACCCAGATACAGAACTAGAATCTTGTCAGCACCTCAGAAGCTCACCTCCTGATCCCTCCCAGTCACCAATTCCAAAGCAACCACTATTTTAACTTCTAGCACCATAGATTAGTTTTCCTGTCTTGAACTTTATACAAATGGAATAGTACAGTGTGTATACTTTTGTATCTGGCTTCATCCTCTCAACTTTATATTTGGGAAATTAATCCATGTTGTTATAAATAGCAATGGTTCATGCATTCTGATTGTTGTAGTCCAGGGATTAGCAAACTTCTTCTGTAATGGGCCAGATAGTAAATACTTTCGGTTTTGTAGGCCACAAAGTCTTTATCGCAACTACTCAACTCTACTGCTGCAGCCCACAGACAACAGCAGCCATAAACAATGCTTAAACCAATGGTCATTGCTGTGTCCCAGCAAGACCTCGTAAAAACCGGCCCCATGCTGGATTTGACACTCAGGCTTGCTGACCCTGCTTTTTCTACAGTAGTCCATTGAATGAATATGCCATAATTTAAAAAAATCCATTCTAATGTCGATGTCATTTCCAGGTTTTGGTTATGCTATTTCAACTCTCCTCTCTTTTTATGCTTTTAAATCAACTTCGTTGAGGTATGATTTACATAGAATAAAGTACACCCATTCACTTGTAAATCTATTCCAATCTGGACTTCCCCTCACCATTCCTACTTTTGTTAGCAAAATCACCAATGATCTCCAAGTTGCTAAATCCAATGGGCAATTCTCAGGCCTCATCTTATTTGACGTCTCAGTGTATTTGACAGAGTTGATAACTAACTTTTCCTTGGCATTCTTACCTCACTTGGTTTCCAGAATTTAGTATTTAGGTTTTCCTAATATCTCATGGATCACTCCATCTGGGTCTCCTTTGTTAATTCCTCCTCTTCTCCTAATCCCTCAGTGTTGGAGTGCTCGAAGGCCTGGTCCTGATCCTCTTCTCCAGCCACACTCACCTCCTTGGTGATCTCATCCTGCCTTGGCTTTAAATGCCATCTGTATGTCCAAAACTCCTACATTTATATCTCTAACCCAGATTTTGTCCTTGACCTCTAGACTTGTATATCTAACAACTTATCCCTCTTGCAGCCTTCTCCATCTTAGTGGTCATAGTCATCTGAATTGTTTTTCTGTTTGTTTTTCTCACACAACACATCTAATTCATAGTAACTCCAATGGGCTCTACCTTCAAATTCTACCCAAAATCTGACTATTTACAACCACCTCTCCTATTTATAACCTAGTCCAAGCCAGTATCATCTCTCTTCTTAATAACTGCAATTGCATTCTATCTGGTTTTCCTGTTTCCTTTCTCGCTCTCATAAAGTCAACTCGCAACCGCAGTCAGTGATCTGGTTATAACATAAGAGAGAACATATCACTCCTCTGCTCAAAACTCCCTAATAGAGTCCCCCCTCATTCAGAGTAAAAGTCTTACAACATAAAAGTAGAAGTCCCTATAATGGCCTACAAGCCCACACATGACCGGGTCCTTCTTACCTCTTCCATCTACCATGGTTCCCCCTCCCTCCCTCTACTTTAGCCACCTTCTTCAAACAAACCAGGCATACTCCTGCCTTGCTGTTTCCTTTGTCTGGTACACTCTTTCCCCAGATGTCTGCCTGGCTAATCCTCTCAACATCTCCAGGTCTTTGATCAAATATCATCTTCTCAATGAGCCCTACCCAAACCAGGCATACTCCTGCCTTGCTGTTTCCTTTGTCTGGTACACTCTTTCCCCAGATGTCCGCCTGGCTAATCCTCTCAACATCTCCAGGTCTTTGATCAAATATCATCTTCTCAATGAGCCCTACTCTGACGATTCTGTTTATAATTGCAATCAGCCACCCGTGCTTTCAATGCCCCTTATTCTGCTCTTTTTTTTTCTTTTTCCATGATACTATAGCCTCCTAGCCTACAGTATATTCTTTACTTATTTAGTGTGTCTATTGCTAATCATTTATCTCGCCACACTAGAGTATAAGGCCCATGAGGGCATGACCTATATATTTCAAGCTCTAAGAACAGTGCCTATCACACTCAATAAATATTTGTTAAGTGAATGAAAGATTAAGAAAATAGGAATTTGTATTTCCCTTTAAATAGTATTGGTCTCCTTTTTTGGTGCAAATTCTCACCCTATATTGAAAGCTAAAGGACTCTTCTGTCAAGTTCTCAGTGCGTGGTTTGGCAATTATATCAACTACCGAGCAGGTCCTCTTAGGTCGAGGGACACCTGAGGCTATTTATTTTATTGGTGAAAGCTTGGTGTGAGAGCATTTGGTTCAGCTCACGAAAACAGCAGTGTTCTAACCAGCAGCTCCAATAAATCTTACACATTCTTGAGCCCATAAGTCCTGGCCTCTTGCCTCTTTACACATCCATTCATCCAACTAAGAACCTCTTGTTGGAGCACACAGGGGCACTTGATTAGTAAGAGCAATGGGAAGGAACACAATCCTTTTCCCTTTCTGCCCCTGGGACAAAACTTCAGAGTAACCAGCTCTTTGCTCAGGACAGGCAGAATGTGACAAGAAAGACTTTACATTTCATTCCACACATATCAAATAGCTTGCCCACTGTCCAGAGACAGCTAAAGTTAACACATGGTGCCATGCACCAATGTAGATTTATTCCAAGGCAAATTATGCTTACTTCTGGGACTGTCAGTTACCATATGGTCATCAGTCTATAGAGACTAATAGGCTAAAAGACGATTCATCCAAAGAATATCTTTCCAATAATAATTTTTCCAATAATAATTTTCTTGCATGTAATCTCTAATATAGTACTTTTCACATTTTGCACAGCAGTTGTTTGTTTACATTTTGATGTTCCCATCTACACCCTCTGCTTGTCCCTTGCCCCAACCATTACACTAGCAGTTTCTCATAGCTGGGACTATGGTTCATTAATTTTGCAGCAAAGTATAGTAGGTAAGGGTGGGGACTCTGAAGCCATATTGCACAGGTCAAGTCCCAGCATTAGCACTTCCTAGCTGTATGATCTTAGGCAAGTTACTTAACCTCATTGTGCCTCAGTTTTCTGGAATCATGAATGAGCCAGCTGTTTGTCTGGTGAAAAGATTCTAACAAGATGTTAAGGGGAAAAAATAAACTTGACCTGTGCACACATTCCCAGAATGCATTTTGCCTTCCAGCAGGGCTGGGCCAGTCCCATTGAACAAGCTCCCCAGCAGACATTCTGGAAAGGAAATCTTAGAGGACTGGGGATTTCATGTGACACCACCAGGGTGTAGAGGAGGAGGTAGTGGGCAAAGTTTTGGACAAGTTTTATTTGTTTCCTCTCTATCCCCCCAAATACATATTAAATTTCCATAGTCATTTTATATATATACATGAGTATTTGACTAGCCTATATTGGTTAGATCTTTTAAGGCTTGCTATGGACTGCATTGTGCCCTCTCAACCAAATTCACGTGTTGACATCAGAACTCCCAATGTGATTATATCTGGAGACAGGGCTTTTAGGAGGTAATTAAGGTTAAATGAGGTCATAAGGGGGGGATCCTAATCCAATAGGATTGGTGGCCTTATAACAAGAGGAACAGAGAGTGATCTCTCTCTCTCACATGTGAAAACATAGTGAGAAGGTGGCCGTCCGCAAGCCAGGAAGAGAGCCCTCACCAGGAATCAGCCAGTACTTTAATCTTAGACCTCTGGCCTCTAGAACTGTGAGAAATAAATTTCTGTTGTTTAAACCACCCAGCCTATGGCATTTTGATTTGGTAGCCTGAGTTGACTAAAACAGGTTGAAACAGGAAGCATACCTAGGTAATCCCTGACAGTGGGCTTTTATTGCTAGAATTCATGGGGCATCATGGAATGTTCTCTGCCTCCTTATCTGGGCAGCCATTCTTGGTCTCAGAGCTTCCTAGACAGGGATGTCTACAGGCTCATGGAGAAATGAAATAAAGGCTCAGCCTGGGTTGGGATACTGTCTATTCTATTTTATTTAGTATTTATATTTCCTGGTTGAGTTGATTTGCTACTGTCCAATACAGCGTGTCCCTATTAGGTAGTTTGACACAGAGCTCTTTTTGGCCTCCTCCTTACTAGCACATTCCCAGGGGACCCTGGCTCCAACCACGTGTGGTTGGAGTGGTGGGGTTAGTTTCACATGGCAGGAGATATGACAACAGTGAACAAACCACTAGGTGCCTATTTCTTAGAAGGGAGTTGTGGGCCTAGCGGATACTTAAGAGCTTCAAAGGTTTCTCCTCAGTGTAGCATCTAACCCTTTCCATGACAACAAGGTTTGCAAAAAGCAATTTTAAGGTAAATTATGCTATTATACTGCTTGCACTCATATTAGTTTCTTAGGGCTTCTGTACCAAAATACCACAAACTGGGTAGCTTAAAACAACAGAAATTTATACTGCCACAGTTCAGGAGGCTAGAAGTCTGAAATCAAGATGTCAGCAGGGCTGTGCTTTCTCTGAAGGCAAAAAGAGGCTCATCCTTCTCTGCCTTTTTAAATTTCTGGTGGCTCCAGGCATTCCTTAGCCCGTGGCAGTATAATTCGAATTTCTGCCTACCTCCATCTTCTATGGCCACCTTCTCTGTGTGTATTTCTGTATGCCTTCTCCTATTCTTATAAAGACACAGTCATTGGATTAAAGCCCTCTTTCATCCAGTATAACCTAATCTTAATTTAGTAACTTAGCTAATTACATCTGCAAAGACTATTTCCAAATAAGGTCACACTCTAGGTTCTAGGTAAACACGACCTTGGGGTAACACTGTTGAACCCACCACACTGCTTTAGTTAAGACTGTTTAGTTGAAAATTACAGAAAAACACTTTAGCCAGATTATGCACGTATAACCTAATCTTAATTTAGTAACTTAGCTAATTACATCTGCAAAGACTATTTCCAAATAGGTCACACTCTAGGTTCTAGGTAAACACGACCTTGGGGTAACACTGTTGAACCCACCACACTGCTTTAGGTAAGACTGTTTAGTTGAAAATTACAGAAAAACACTTTAGCCAGATTATGCAAAAAAAGAGGATTTTATTAATAAGACACAGGAGTGTTTTACAGAATCTCAGGCCTCAGGAGAAATAACCAGGAACTTCTCAGCTATCAGAAGTACCAGTCTTCTCTCCCTTCCTCCTATTTGAGCCTTCCCCTGCTGTCTGCCTCATTCTTCCTGTAGATTGGCTATCTCTGTATCTCTGTGCTTTCCACAGGAAGCAGATGGCCAACCCATTGCTCCAGAGTTTATCTTTCTGTTCAAATGACCAGTCCCAATTGAATAGTCTTGGTCTCAGAAGAAAGAATCGGATTGGCCTGTCTAAGGTCGGGTATTCGATCCTGGTCCAATCAATTGTGGGTAGGTGGGTAGAATGATATAGTAAATCCCATTGGAAGGATGGAGGAATGCCAAAGGATGGGAAGGCAATTCCGAGAGAAAGATGAATCATTGTAAGCTGGATAGATAGCCCCCAAACGGTCTATGGTCTACATGTATCTTGTGTTTTATAGCGTTTAGAAGCATAGAAAGTGTTTTCATTTATAGTCTCATTTGACTTGTGCAAATTCATCTGGAGTAGGCATAACTGGCATTTTGCCCATTTTACAGATGTAGAAACAAAGACTCACAGAGATTGAATTATTAGATCATAAAAGCAGTCAGGATATCTTCTGAGTCACCTCAGCACACTGCATAGAAATGTAACTGACTTTGTAGTTTTATTACATCCAAATGTCACTCAAGCACAGCTTTACTATCCAAGTTTACAAATGTAATTTTTTAAAAATAAAATTTTAGGTTCTCGAGCACTCTTCTCTCTAGCTCGGGCCCAATCCATCTTATCCGGAGTGTACTCTTCCCTCTTTTTCTGCTAAATAAAACTGCCTTTACCTTTAAAAAAAAATAAATGAATAAAAATAAAAATAAAATTTTAGTAGCCTGAAGATCACAGTCATTCTACTCTTGTCCAGTGGATCCAAAATTTTTCCCATTTCTCATTTTTCTTCTTTCTCAGTTCACAGTTTTTTTCACAATTCTACCCCCTGAGCCTCATTATTCCCCCAGAAAGCCTTCACTAGGATTTAGCACGCTACAATAAAAAGGAAAATTATTTTCCTATTAACATTTAATCTTGAATCCCTTCTCCTTTGCATTTTATGATTTCCTTCTACTCATTCTGGCATCCAATCAATTGATAGGATTGGGGAAATGGGGCTGTTTGGGCTACACCTTTGTAATGCTTTATTCATCTCTCACATTGTCTCTGAGGCCTGTTTCCCACAGTGTCTGGTTCAGGCTCCCTCTTCTCCTTTTTCTCCTCATCGGAGTCCCCGATCCTGCCACCTCTTAGTGAAGGACTTTGCCTCCTGCTTATTGAAACTCCCTTCATTACCCTGGCCTTGCTTAATTCCCTTGAACTTTCTGTCTCTATTTTATATTCACCTTCTTTCCATTATCTTAAAGAAAATCATTCCTCTTCTCTTTAGAGATAAATTTTCTCTCCTTAAGCTTCCTAGAACCAGTAACCTCACATAATTTCCTGTCACAATTAAATCTTTTTTTCTCAGCAGCCTCCTTCTCTTTAGCTTTTATTTTCAGCTTCTCATTTTTTTCCCTAGGAAATACCCCCAACAGCAACCTGAGCCTTTGTCAGGCTGTGCTCCCCTCTTGGTCTTTGCAGGGATACTTCTTGAATAAAGTCTTTGTCCTCTACCTTCACTTTGTCCTCCTCATTTCTGTCTTTCTTCAGTCTGATGTTACTCTCCACCACTCTACTGAAACTTATTTTTTAAATGTCTTTCATTTTTCTCCTCACTTTGTTCATGTTTTCATTTAAATAGTCAAACATAGTTATAATAGCTGTTTTAGCATTCTTATCTGCTATCTCTACCCATCTCTATAATTTCTGGGTCTGTTTCCTTTAAGTGATTTTTCTTCTGGTTATGAGTCACATGTTCCTTCTTCTTGATGTGTTTAGTCATTTTTTATTGGATGCTGGACATTGTGAGTTTTACGTTGTTGAGTGTCTGGATCTTATCTTCCTTCAGAGACGGTTGTGTTTTATTGTGGCAGGCAGTAAAGGTACTTTCAGTTTACTTTGATCTTTTGGGGGTTTGTTTTTAAGCTTTGTTAGGGCAGACCTAAAGTAACCTTTATTCTAGGGAAGGGTTAGTAGCAATACTGCAGCATGGCTTTTCTAATGTCTCTGCTGAATGCTTCTAGTACTCAGTGAGGACACCTCTGTCTGGCTAGTCAGAACTTGAGCAATTCTCAGTCCTGTGCAAACTCAGGAACTGTTCAATGCATCACTCCCCAATCTCTCTTTGCAGAAACTACGGAGTTTCACTGTATTCAACAAAGACTGAAAAGGTGCCCATGGAGATTCCTGGAACTCTTTTTCTGAGTATCTCTCTCCTCTCTGCAACTCTGCCCTACAAGTTCCAGCTGTTTCAGCACTCCTGGATTCTGATCTTTGTCTCTTCAACTCAATAAGAACATTGTGGTTTACATGGAGTCCCCTTTCCTGCTCCATTGCCAGACATGTGAGTCCATGAAGAAAGCCAGGGTGAGCTTAAGGCCACCTTCTCTCAGGGATCAGAATTCCATACTACCTATTGTCTAAAGTCTGAAAATAGCTCTTTCATAAATTTTGTCTGTGTTTCTAGTTGTTCAAGGTTAATTCCAATCCAAATTACTTCATTGTGGACAGAAGTTGGAGAGTATGCAGCTGCTCTTTTGGAGAACATCAGTGACTGCTTCTAAGGAAGTACAAAGACTTTTCCATATTCTTCTTGTTTTTAGAGCAACACTTGGGTCACTGGACACTGCCTTCTGAAAATTATCCTCCCTGAACCATCCTGCTCCACTTACCATTCCTTGCCTACTTATTGTCTTTTCTTCTCCAGAGGGCCTGCCGAGCAGGCAAGCTCAATTATAAGGCAAGTTGTAGTTAATGCTGGCAATTTCCAATTTGATCAGAGAAGACAGTTGCAGGAGCCTAGGCAGTGGTCTTTTGGCAAAAATCTCCTTTTAAATCCCTACTGTCAGCATTTAACAAATATTTGCTGATTGTTTGGGACCCGTTGTATTCTCATCCATTAGTAGGGTGGTTGAAAGCTGGCTGTGTTTAGCAGGTACATATTTTAGCATGAATGCTATTATTTCCCAATCTCATATAGGGAAATTCTGAAGATTTTTCTATTCTTAAAAAGTATGGTTGAATATTTTGAAATTCAAGTTACCAAGAATGTCATCTTTGCCAGATTTATTGTATTCCATTTTCATCTTGGGGGGTCGCTTTCAACTTGTACAATTCCCAGGGATGGGCTATGGCTCACTTGGGAGAGTGTGGTGCTGATAACTCCAAGGCCACAGGTTCGGATCCCTATATAAGGATGGCCAGTTCGCTCACTTGGGAGAGCGTGGTGCTGACAATACCCCTACTGGTTCTTCCCAGAGCAGACCCAATATATATTCTTTTCTTCTTTTCAGTTTGCATATATATTTCTGTTCTAGGTAGTTCAGCAATCACCTAAAATTTTTTGACTTTGTTTCTATGTCAGATAAGATTACATAGGTTAATATCTTTATTTTAAATTATATTTTTCATTTATTTGGTTAATGATTCCAGACCCCTATAGGCACAGGCATCCACAAATTCAAAATGATTATGCCGACACTGAGATTCAAATCTCATTTTTTTCCCTGAGGATATTTCTATTAATTATATGTAACTCCTACATGTATTTAATATAAAATAAATTTAACTGCATCAAAAAGATATCTGTGGGGCTAGCCCGGTGGCGCACTGGAGAGTGCGCCGCTTGGGAGTGCGGTGGCGCTCCCGCCGAGGGTTCAGATCCCATGTGGAGACCGGTTCCCGCTCACTGGCTGAGCGCGGCGCGGGCACAACACCAAGGGTTGCGATCCCGTTACTGGTCAGTAAAAAAGACAAAAAGAAAAAAAAAGATATCTGTGATAAACAGAATATCGGTTAAAAGTAATATAGTATTCCACATCTGTCAAAGGAAAGTAACTCAGATACACTTATCGTTTGCTGCAAATTTAATTGATATTAGATGACATTAAGATAACCAAATATCAAGCAAAGGATCATTATGTATTTTTCTGTTATTCTCCCAACTCTCTTTCAAGAAACTTGTCAACACAGGGTTGATGCATTGAGAAATAATGCACTTTAAGGGGATCATTATCAACTCAAACTGACAACTTAGTGTTTAAAATCAAGGACAATTAAGTGTTTGCTTATCCAAGAAGTTAATTTACTGCCCTTGAAACCTCGCTTCACTTCTTTCAAGAGTGTTCTTAAAATGGACTGATTTTTAAGAAGTGCCCCTCGTGGATAATGGTTTGCTTAATTAAACAAATAGAAGTTTTTAAAATTTTGTGTTGTTTTGACATCCCTGACTGCCTATGTTTGAAAAAAACTTAAACTGATGTAGCATTCACAAATACACAACAAAATTGATTCTGAATAACCAGGTGTAACTCTGCCTAGAAAACCTTGCTAAGGCAAGGGTACAGGCTAATGCTCTATTAGAGGGGAGGGGCTACAATTCCAGGGCAGCAAGAGTGAGTCAAAAGGAAATCAATCAGGGATGGAGAAAAAGCAAATACAAGCGGTGCGTTAGGAAGGTGGCTGCAGCTTCATGACAGCACACAGTGGGTTGCTTGTTTGGGCTCGTATGGAAGGAATCACAGTACACAGAGCAGTCCATCAAGGAGCGAGAGGGATGAGTTAACGTGCTGGCTCCTTCACACCTCCTGTCTCTCTTCAGAGTAGACCCCACAGGGTGATATCACCCTTGCACTTCTGGGCTGTGTAACCCAAAACCCCTCCAAGCAGGGGAAACCACAGCCTGAGGCACAGTGCTGCCTCTGAGGCTGGAAGTGGTGGGAAGAGCCAAAGACTCCAGAGTCAGGTGGGGCTGGCTGAGAACTGGTTCGGGGGCACTCTTAACTGCGTGGGTGCCATGGAGGCCATGCCTGAGATGGTCCTCACACCAAGGGAGGTAAGCACCACCAGAGCTCTCCACTTAGCAAGTAGCTTGGAAGCCAGAGAGGCATATCTGGGGAAGTGCATACAAAAGTCCAATATTCTCTTTATTGTTATGCAGGCCCCCTATCACAAAATCTCACTTCAAACACACTTTTTGAGTGCCTATTATTTACCAGCCTTTCTGCCCAGGGCACAAAAATAAAGAAAATAAGGCCCCTAGCCTCATAATTATCAATAATTTAATACAATAAATACCGAGACAGAAGAGCAAGGAAAGTTACAGAGATGAGAGAACACAGATGAGGAAGGCAGCTTTGTTTAAATAGGTGAGATGTGGAAGAGGAGGATAAAGACCTTTAAATAGAGAAATTAATTCTGTTTGGAAAGAGCAAGGAAAGTTACAGAGATGAGAGAACACAGATGAGGAAGGCAGCTTTGTTTAAATAGGTGAGATGTGGAAGAGGAGGATAAAGACTAGTTAGAGATGTAGAAGATTAACCACAGGTATGCATTCTGTCTTCTAAGCACAGAAATAAGACTATACTTAAGTGACCCCCTTTAGCAGGTTTTGGATCTTTTGCTCCCTAAACTTTCTACGGTGATGGCCACATATAAGGTATTGTAGCAATTAACAAAAAATTTAACTAATCATGATTTAAACCATGAAGGCATTCGTTCTTGACTGTGCAAGTTCAAGGCAAGCCATCCTGGAGTGGTTTTGGAAACCAAAAGTGTCACCAAGGACCCAGGGTCTTTCTTCTGTTCTGCCCTATTCAACTTGTTGGCTTTCATCCTTAGGCTTATTGCCTCAAACAACTACTGCAGCTCCAAACATTGCATCTTCATGGAGCAATATCCAGACAGAGAGGGAAGGAAGGTGCCATCAGAAGCTTTCTTCTTAAGCATTTCTCTCTTATCAAAGAACTCTTTCCCAGAGGATCCTTGTAGACATCCTTTTACAACCTACCGACCTGAACTGGGTTGCATGCCTCAACCTTAGATCAATCATTGGATAAAGAGATTAAGATTGCCATGATTCACTTAGGTCAATCAAGAAGTATCCATTGTGGCTGAGTACATAATTGCATATACAAATTGGCCTCCTTCTTGATCTTGCATCTAGCCAGTGTTCTCTTTCTAAAAAACAGATGTCACTGTCATGCTTGAAATTCTTCTGTGGCTCTTCTTTGCTTATAGGACAAGTCCAAGTTCCATGACTATTCATGCTTCTTCATGTCAGCTCTTTGATTTCATCCCCTCCCTCTCTGCCAAGGGTGCTCTATTTCAGACAGGTGCAATTAATGGAAATTCCCAGAATGCACCATGATTGTTGTTACCTCCAGTGCTTTGTATGTATTGTCTCTTCTGGCTTTCCCCATTGTCTTCACAGCAGCTACAACTTATCTTTCAAATATAAACTTAAATGCCTCCTCCTCAGAAAACCTTCCAGGACGTTTCTCCTCTGTTTTCTCAATAGTGCCCTGTTTACATCCCTTTTATGACATTTACAGCCCTGTGGTAATTTCTTGTTTCTTCTCCTATCTCTTTCACTTGACTGGAAATCCCTAGGGTTTAGCTCAGTGCTCAGAGTGCAGAAGCCACTTAAAAGTGCTGACTAAATGGAAAATGCCAATGGATGTGTTCTTGCAACCTCAACCAGGTCTTTATTTGTTTGATTTGTCGCTTGCTGAATCCTGACCCTGGGGATTGTTCCAAACACTCTCCACTCTCCCATAGCCTGCAGCTCAGTCTTTATCTTCCTCATCTTCAGCAGGTGATCTCAACTTCTATTTCTTTTTAAGTGTAATTTTCATTTTATTTTTTTCCAGAGGATAGTTTTCCTTCAATCCTTAAGACTGAGCTCCTTACATGAGTTTCAGTGGAGGTCGTGGGGCAGCACCTGCAGGTCTAAATCAACATGGGGGTGTTTGGTCCCTCTGGGCTTTACAAGAATGGTTCTTGACTACTTGGTTGTGAGCAGCACAACTCATGCAGTAATGGAGTTTCACATACAGCTTGGGAAGCACACAGACATTAAAAATACTCACTTCAGAAATGTCCCTGACAGCTGTGGCGTCTGCTGAGTTTTGAATGGTGAACTTAAGGGCCTTGTCCTTGGGCACACATCAGGTGAAGTTGTGCACTGAATAGGCTGTGTATGGCCTTGGCTCTTTTTGACACAACCGTGTTCGCTCTTTTCTTTGTCATCATGGAAGTGAGGATCTGAGAGATTTCAACTTGTATTTCTTAAAGTTCATTGATGACACTAATTTTAAGGTCCTTAATCTCTTCTCATTCCCGTCCACCCTTACTCTCAACACCTGACATTTCTCTGTTGCTCACTCTCTTCATTCCTCTCATCTGAAAGGAAAAGGTGTCTCTTCTCCCTGAGGATCTCATGCCTTCTACCCTCTCCTTGAACTTCTCTCTCCAGAATCTTCAATCTCTCTTGACACCTGCTAGCACTCTGGTCTCCTCCTAACCCCAAACCACCATCAGAATAGTTACCCTTGCACTGTCTTACCTGTGGAATATACTATAAAGCATATGTACTTCACAAGGCCTGGTTTTCCAAAGCCTTGTAGTTTCAAATATTGACCTTGCAAGGACAGGAAATTTCCCTCAGGCTATAAGTCTCTGTCACAAGATAAGGATTGTGGCACAGCAGGTTGCTGCCTCAAAGACTGACTAGTTATTGATTGTTTTGTAAAGATACTGAGAAATTGCTGTTAAGAAGGAATGTTTGCTAAGATCAAGCTTGTGTTGGTAGGACCACTTAACTGCCTTACTGGAATGTCATTCGACTTGTTTCACTGAAAGTTACCAGCCTATATTGTTAAACTATACCTCCACCTTTGTTCTCTTCCTGTAACTTCCTGGTCTGGAAAATAAATGCAGGAAGAGAACCCCAATTTGGCGTTAATTTCCCAAGGAAGGGTTGGCTCTTGCTTGAGCATCCCAAAGGGAGATTAACCACTTTGGGGCCTCTCACTGCTCAGAAGAGATGGGCTTTGAGTAATCCTTTGCATCTCCGTCACCCAGCGGAAGTGGGATAACAAATCCATGGGAGGCAAAGCAACGCAAAGCAACACTTACCTATCAGAAGATTCCTGTCCTATCATCAAAGTCTCAAAGCAAGCCCTTAGAGTAGGAGCTGCTATAATTGGTGGCTCAAATACCAGGTACAGCCTCTAGAGGTGTTCACTTGACCCTCACAGTGTTTTTATTTATTTGTTTGTTTATTTTGGCAGCTGGCTGGTATGGGGACCTCACAGTGTTTTTAAAATTGGAAAATTTCACTTAAAAATAAGGATTTCAGTCTTTTCTTTAAAGGTCAGACAGCTGGCTGCCCTGGGCCACCTTTCTACATGGCAACAATCATGTAGGAACAGTTGCCTCCTTTGGATAGGGCATGTGACCACCAGTTTGTTAGAGTATCCTCTGACCCTCTTTGCTCATTTCTGTTACCTGTCAGGTCCTCGTAAGCATTTGAGTTTGCATTCTCCTAGATTTGTGGTTTTGTCGCTATCTTTCAACCAGAAGTGCCCTCTTGAAAGTCACTGGTGAAATCCTAGTTTTGAGATCCACAGGTGTTTGCTCCATCCTCACTTTCCTTGAACTTTCTGCAGCTCTTGATCACCTCTCCAGAAACTACACCCAACTTGACTTTAGTACCTTATGTTCCTGGTTCTCTTAGATTCCTAGTGACAATTTTTTTTTAGGTACAAATGTGAATATTAATTTGCAATAGAAATGAAAACACAATATTATATAAAATCTTGACAGCTGAAAAATACAAAAACCTTATATATAAAAAGAAAAATAAAATAATGTTTTTATTAAGTAACACCTGACACACCTTTTTTAATTTTATTTTTAGTTTAAAAATTTTTTTTATCTTTATTTCATTTTTTTGGCATCTGGCTGGTACAGGGATCTGAACCCACGACCTTGGTGTTATAAGGCTATGTTCTAACCAACTGAGCTAACTGGCCAGCCTCAACACACCTTCATAGCATTTTTTTCCCTACAAATTTTGGCTTCATGCTCACTGATAACCTCACATGAGATTCTTAATATCTTTTTTTTGTACAGGAATGTTTATTGCAGCATTACTTGTAATACTAAAAGGTGTTACAACTGAAACAACTCAAATGTCTATCAAAAGATGAATGGATAAATAAAATGGGGCATATTCATAAAATGGAATGTTGTTTGTCAATAAAAAGAAATGAAGTACTGACACATGCTACAACATGGCAAACCCCGAAAACTCCATGCCAAGCAAAAGACACAAAAGACCCCAAATTACATCACGATTCTATCCATAAGAAGCATCTGGAATAGGCAAACTCATGGAGACAGGAAGTAGACTAGTGGCCACTTAGGCCCCCAATTTTTTTATTATAGTAAAATTCACATAGCATAAAATTTGCCATCTTGGCAGTTTTTAACTGTACAGTTCAGTGTTATACTAGTGCCAATTTTGCTGGCTGTTTTCCTACGGCCCCTACATGAAAGCTTTTCCTAAGGTTCGGTCCTGGAATTTTCTAACTAGGATCCCACTCACCTCCACGGGCTGAGTGGAGTCATGTGGCTTTTGCCATCCACCCCTTTATGTGAAGAGCTGCCAAATCTCTCTCTGTCTGTAATGTTTCATGCTTTTTTCACACATCTCCAAAGGTCTGTTGGAAATATCCTCCCAGATGTGTTTCCAGCACCTCAGATTTAATATGTGTGAAATAGAACTCTTCATCTTATCTGCCACCTCCTCTCCCTGACCAAACCAGGTCCCTGCCGACTAGTTAACTGCTGGTGGAACTCTCATAGTGACCCAGGTTGCAAATCACATTGCTGCCCCTTTCCTTTGACCTCCACAGCATTTCTTCAGGCCTTTGTAACTCCTGCCCCCCACCCCCCAGCTGATCATCTCCCTATCTCTCGCCCCTCATCTAAACCTCATTCCCCACATCCTAGAAAAATCATCTTTCTTTCTTTCCTATTTTTTTTTTTTTTTGCAGAGGGCCTGTACAGGATCAGACCCTGGACCTTGGGGTTATCAGCCCCAGCTGATCATCTCCCTATCTCTCGCCCCTCATCTAAACCTCATTCCCCACATCCTAGAAAAATCATCTTTCTTTCTTTCCTTTTTTTTTTTTTTTTTTGCAGAGGGCCTGTACAGGATCAGACCCTGGACCTTGGGGTTATCAGCACCATGCTCTAACCAACTGAGCTAAACAGCCAACCCCAAATCATCTTTCTAAAACATGCTCTGATTGTCTTTCTACTGCTCCATATTCAATAGCTGAGGACACGAAACACAGCAATTAGTCAAACTTCCTGTCCACTTCCTTCTCAGTAATCCAGTTAAATCTAAAACTCAAAGCAATGACATCCCACCTTCCCCAACCATTCTTGGTGCATAAGAAACTTTTAGTGGCTCTCCATTACTTGAAGAAAACCCCAAACTTACGACCTTCAACCATCAGGCCTATCCAGATTTCCAGCCTTATCTCCCACCACTTCCTGACACCCCCCTAACATCACCTGGACAACTTGAAGTTCAGTGGACAACTTGAAGATACCTCACGCTTTCTTCCTTTGCTGATGCAGGTTTATTGTTCAGAAGGTCCTTGCAGCATCTTTCGAGGCCCATCTCAAATGTTCTACTGATAACACCACCTGTTACACACCTTCCTGCATTGTATTTATGGCCAGGTCTCCCTTGGCCCACTACATTGTATGCTCCTTGAGAGTAGAGACTGACCATGTCTTAGCTTATCAGAGTACCTAATACATGGCATTCTCTCCTTTAATAAGCATTTATGTAAGTCTTCCATAATGGCAGACACTGAGCCAGGTCTTGGCATACAAAGATAAATGAGGCACAGCCCCTGCCCCAATGGGGTTTTCATTCAAACTGGTGAGAATGACACATAAAAACATGACTTTTGAGTATGATGAGCACAATAGAGTAAAATACAAAATGTAGGAAGGATTTATTCATGGAGGGTGACTGAGAATGGGAAAGTGACTGAGGCCTCAGAGGATGTGACATTTGAATTGGGCATAAAAGAAGAGTGATCAGAGAGGGGGGAAGAAGAAATGATTGAAGTGACACTTCAGCAAGCTATACTTGTAACTTACTGGCAATTATGATGATTAGGTAGCAAAGCTGAAGGACTAGCTCAAATGTATTTAGATTATGTAGGTTTTAGTTTGGAATAAAACAGAAAATGAGAATTAACTCTATCATGCAGGGATCGATTCTACCAAGGGAAATATGTAGGGGAAAAAAAACAACTGAAGTCACTCTAATTCTTGGTTGTTGACTAGTTCCAACACATACATCACTTTGTTGATGGGTGAATGTTTTAGACAAGCATTTATTTATCACATAACATTTTAAAAAGAGGGATAGAAAGTTGGCAATCAAGATTTGGTGCAGATCGAAAAACTAGTAAAAAATGTTTTATATATACTGCAAGCACAGTATCTGCAGTCCAAAAATGACTTGGATTTTGGAACTCTTCCATTCACCAAATATGACTTGAACAGTATTATCACCTGCCAAGGCTGAAGTCACTGCTGACACGGCTCTAGTAATACAAGACAATCCCCAGAATCTGTCTCCATCAGAAGAATGACCTTTGATTTAGTCTCTAAAATACACAGCTTTGTTTGACTAAGATTAAATTAAAAATCCAGAAACTTTAAATATAACTTATTTCATTTGACCAACTTAACTGAAATCTCTTTCTACGTGAGATAAGATTTCCTCAGCAGCAGTTTTTTTTTGTTGTTGTTGTTTGCTTTTTGTTTTTTTTTTTAAAGGGATACCTGGCTTCAAAAGCTTTTATTGGGCCAGCCCGGTGGCGCACTGCTACAGTGCGCCACTTGGGAGCGCGGTGGCGCTCCCGCCGAGGGTTCGGATCCCACATACAGACCGGTTTCCGCTCACTGGCTGAGTGAGGTGCGGGTGCAACAATGAGGGTTGCGATCCCGTTGCTGGTCCCGGTCCAGTACGGGCGCGACACTGAGGGTTGCGATCCATTGCCGGACACGAAAAAAGACAAAAAGGAAAAAAAAAAAAAAGTTTTTATTGCTTTTCTTTTTATTGTAAAAATATTAAGTCAAGCATTTCTGGGGAAGCATGCAACAAAAATGCCAACATCAAACTAAGCCCTGCTGATTTCCAGGGGGACTGTTTCCACAATAACAAGTGGTTGCTGTTGTTTTTACAGAAGCACCAATAAATAAACAGTTCTAGAAACAGAGCACATGGATAGTGATCAAAACAATGGAATGTTTCTTCATTTTGAAGCTAGTTCTAAAACACCACAGAATTACTAGTGGAGAACACACAACCAGACTTGAAAAGCAAGGGATTTACAGTCATAGGATTTTTAGCCTCCCATCCAGGCAGCCTTTATGCATCAGTACTTTGTCATCCTTTCTCATCTTCTCAGAGGCTTCAGAAGTGTTCACCCAAGATCTTGAATAATTCAGCCTTGACCAAATCAGGTACTGACCATCCACCTGTCCCAAATACATTCTTACTATCAAAATTAAGCATTGGAGGTCAGTCATTACCCACTGATCTGAGAGGGAAATGGACTGTCATGGAAGCCTTGTAATTTCAAATCCAAACCCTGGTGATCCCAGGCTGGGTCATCTAGTGGTGGTGGGAAGACTGCGGGGAGATGAACAGGAAATGTGACCCAGTGTGCTTCTTGGGCTGCCCTTTGAACCAAATCAATGGAAATCTTTCCTTACTTGTGATAAGTGCCTCTACACACTGATAAGCACCACTGGGAAATCTTCACCATTCTGATAAGCATGCTAGACCACTGTGAGAGTTCTTGAGTTCTGGGTTTTTCCCTGGGGCCAATCACTTTGCAATATATTTCTTGGGCAGATTCCAGTCTCTAGCTAGAGGACTGTAAATAGTATAAAAATTAGAATTTCTTTTTCTTACTTGCTAGATAACAAATTAAACACGTCTGAAGACTGTTCTCTGTTGCTGTTGTGCTGTCTTAAGGGGTGGGAGGAGAACAATTGATTAACCAGGTTGAATTCTTTGTACCTGTTTGTTCTTTGAAGCACAGTTTGCAGGTGAAACAGAATTGACGCTGAGAGGTGACAGTGTTTTCCATGCTGCTTCAGCTGATGTGGGACCAAGGATCTGTGAGATGCCAGGCCTGGAGGATCCAGCTGCCTCTGGCTTCTGAGGCTGGTGTAATGGCTCTGCTCTCACAGAAGTGCTGACAGAACATGACAAATAGAAAACAGATGTGAACTGACCTTCCAAAAATGTGTTTCGATGCTTCTTAATCTTCACAGGAACCCTTCAGAATGAGAGATGCCACCTTCAGGCAGCGATTTTCATGGCATCTTAAAGGGTTGATATTTCTACCTATAATCTCCTGGCCAGTCCCCCAGGCCATTCTTCTCCCACATTGCCTCTTAGACCTCTTTCCCTCAGCATCCATCTCACACGTTGCCATCACCCTGCAGGCCTCCCCCACCTGTTCCCATGTGCAGATTGTCCTTGCTTTTGTAGCTACAGCTGCCTTTTACTAAGCATTGAGGCTGCTCCACTCCCATTTTTGTCATTGGATCCATACTTGCTTTGAAATTGTCACTGTCCCTAGGTCCATTGCTAGCTCCAACTACTCTTTCGACACCAAATGCTGGTTTGGAACCACTGAATACACTGGATATTTACCCACTTAAGTTAGAAATGCTGAGTAGAGGGCTGGCCGGTTAGCTCAGTTGGTCCAGTGTGGGGCTGGTAACACCAAGGTCCAGGGCTTGATCCCTGTACTGGCCAGCCACCAAAAGAAAGAAAAGAAAAGAAGAAAAGAAAAAAAGAAAAGAAAAGAAAAAAGAAAGAAACACTGAGCAGAGGTGTACAAAGGCCATCTGGGGAAACACATTCCCGTGTTTCTCTCTTACTGCCCTCATGTTCCCGGGCTCCTGGTCAAAGTGCTGTTCCTTATGTATATGAGCATGTGCTTGGCACCATGCATAATTCTACAGCATTTGAATTGCTCAGTTTATGTTCTTTATGAACGCCTGCATGCGTCCTGCAAGAATTTGGGTAGGATTTCTCAGAGTTCTGCCCTCCCAATGTCTGTAATACTTTGTTGAACACTTTCTTCCATGTTGAGTTATTGATATCCCACAAAACAACAGATGACAGCATTTCCCCTGAGAAAGAAAGCCATGTAAGTGCATGGCAGTGCAAATTCATTCCCAGTGTCATGATGAGCAATCAACTACATCACCCCGTTTAATCCCGAATCAGTCTGGCTTCAAAGTCTGGGCAATTCTCAGTGGGCCAAGCCAGCTGTCACCCTGGAAGTCGATGGGACTCTCTGTTTAAGAAGTTGGTGCATTGTCCTGCTTCCAGACATCATTAGCCAAGAAATTCCTATCTTATTTTGAAGTAAACTAAACAGAAAGTTATAGACAGAAGTGGATAGAGTTTGTGGAACTCAAATATTTGAATCTTTCTGTATTCCTGTATCACTTAAGACTAATTTGTCGATTTGCGGTATAGTAAAAAATGTACTCTTTATGAGAACGCACAATCACTGTTTAGATTTTGAGTTTTGCAACTGAATAAAAAGTGTCAAATATGCAATTTTTATGCATTATCTCAGTTGAGAGTGACAATGATCTTACGAGATGGGCAATAATATCGTGTCAATTTTGCAGAATAAATGAAGCTTGTAGATGTGAAATAACACGTCATTTCATAGCTAATAAGTGGGAGAGCAGGATTCAGTTAGACTTGTCTGTAACAGTGGCTCCCAAATGTTTGTGTTAGAAAGGTTAGGGGCAGGTGTTTGATGGAAATGTGGTCAGGGAACCTGTCTTGAAGCTGTATGTTTGCACACCTAGCTCATTATTTTACTTAGTACATTTATTGGGGTTAGATTGAGGGGGAGTTGGAGATTAGGGGGATTTCAGACCCCACTGCAACCTTCTTCTTGGGCTGCCATTGCTTGTCCAACTATAAGATCCATTCCCTCTCAATTGATATATTTTATAATCTCCCAGGAAGAAAGGTGCACAAGGTGCTTAATAAATATTGTTGAGTAGAAGGTTACACATAGATATACATACATGAATGCATATGCACAACTAAACATAATTTTGGTTTATAGTTACTATGGCTTGGTAAATGTGGCAGGCGACACCAACTCTTCTAGGTGAGAAAAGCAAACTTGTTGAGCTGCAGTTTTGACATAATGCCCTAGATAGATTTCATTTAAATGGATCTTTTCAGCAAAAGTGGTATTGCACAAAGCCCCTTCTTCGTGGAGCCTCAACACTTTCTTTGGCAGTTGGGAGGCTCTGCCGGCTAGGCTGTGTCTCAGCACATGTGTTCCAGATGGAATGTCCTGATTATCAGATGTGCCCGAGCAGCTCTAGGGAATAGCTTGTCAGTTCAGATCTCACCACGAAGAAATGGTTTTTCATTAGCAGTTCTGTGGAAATTCTTCTCGGGCTGTCTCTATTCTCTTGCAACTCAAAAAAGCACACACCCTCACAGTCTCTTTTGTCAATCTCTTTCCGTACTGATTGCTAAACGTAAAGTGGTTATTTCTTAAATTATGATTACAGTGGTCATTTTGACTGAATATTTCAATCCTCATTTCAACTATTCTGTGCCACATATAATAGTTTTGTCTTATAAATAAGCTATAATAGGAATATGTGACTGTGCAGAAGAAGTCACAGGGCAGTAGATTTGGGCTCACTATAAGAAGTTTTAATAAGAAGATGATAAAGGGCCGGCCCGGTGGCGCACTGCTGTAGTGCGCCGCTTGGGAAGCGCGGTGGCGCTCCCTCCAAGGGTTCGGATACCACATACAGACCGGTTTCCGCCCACTGGTTGAGCGAGGCGCGGGAGCAACACCGAGGGTTGCGATCCCGTTGCCGGTCCTAGTCCGGTACGGGGGCGACACTGAGGGTTGCGATCCGTTGCCGGACATGGAAAAAGACAAAAAGGAAAAAAAAAAAAATAAGAAGATGATAAGGATATAGAATGGGTTGACTGTCAATATATAAAATTTCCTAATCATTGAAGATGATTTATATGAAATTTCCAGAAAACGCAAATCAACAGAGTTAGTGGTCACCTGGAGCTGAAGGTGGGAATGGGGAGTGAGTACAGATGTGGACGAGGTTTCTTTTAGAGGTGATGGACATAAAATTAGATTGTGGTCATGGTTGCACAACTCTGTAAATTCACTAAAAATTATTGAATTATACACTAAAATGGGTAAATTTTATGGCCTGTGTATTCATTTGCTAGGGCTGCCATAACAAAGTATCACAGACTGGGTGGCTGAAACAACAGAAATTTATTTTCTTGCAGTGCTGGAGGTTGGAGGTCTGAGATCAAGCAGGTTTGATCACTTCTGAGGGCTGCGAGGGAAGGATGTTTTCCAGTCCTCTCTCCCTGCCTTGTAGATGGCCATTTCTCCCTTTGTCTTTACATCATCTTCTCTCTGTCTGTGTCTGTGTCTAAATTTCTTCTTCTTATAAGGACACCAGTCATATTGGATTAGAGACCACCCTAATGACCTCATTTTAATTTAATTACATATTTAAATACTTTATCTCCAAGTATAGTTACATTCTGAGGTAGTGGGTGTTAGCATTTCAACATATACATTTCGGAGGGGACAAAATTCAGCTCACATCAGTATATAGATAAACCCAATAAAGCTGTCATTTAAAAATAACACTTACTAGATTCCAAGTCCTGTGCTGAGTACTTTACACACACCAACTTGTTTGATCTTCTCAATAACACTATGAGGTAGTATGATTATGCCCATGTTAAACATGAGGAGAGTAAGGCACAGAGAGGTTAAATAACTTGCCTGTGGTCACAAAGCCTGTAAGCATGGAGCCGTGATTCAAGCCAAGTAGTCCAACTCCACAGCCTACGCTTTTAATCCCTATGCTAATAACTACAATGTCCAGACAGATCAGGCATTGTAAGTCAGTCTTCTGATAGAAATTTTATAATCTCAATTGTATACAAGACAGACTGAGGCTCAGAGAAATCCAGTAACCTGCCCAAGTCCAAGAGTCTGAAATTGGGGTTCGCCATAACCCAGGTAGTTTCTAAATATTATGGCATTTCTAATTATTTATAACTGTGGCTCTCACCATTTTTGAAAAAGCCTTCCAGCACACAATAGAAGCTCAAAAAATAGTTGCGGATGGAGCTGGCTGGTTAGCTCAGTTGTTTAGAGCGTGGTATTAATAACACCAAGGTCAAGGGTTCGGATCCCTGTTCTGGCCAGCCACCAAAAAAAAAAAATTGTGGAATGAATGAGAACATATTGAAAGGGCTGGTCTGGGGTTTTATCTTCACATTGATGGACAAAGCAACGTGCTCATGCTGGAGAGCTGAGCTGCCTCAAGCCTGAGATTCTGGAGACTACTAGGGCTGCAGTTCAGGGATCATCTTGTATGTGGAGTTCAAGATACAGTCCTCCAGAAGTTACCTCTTGACTGAATAAGTTTGTCTGGAAATATGGGCACCCTCATAGTTTGCTGGTGCCAGTACAAACTGGGGTAAACTTTTCACTGGGCAACCTGGTTACATGAATCAGAAACCTTAAACATTCCACACACACATACATACACCTTATTTCCCAATAATTATTTTTTCTAAGAATTTATGTGTTAACCCACTCCCATTCAGCAAGCCACACTCAACTTACAGCAAACAAAGAATTTACATATCCACCATTACAACCTCTCTCCTGCCACCCACCCTGAATTCACTTATCTATAAAAATGAGAAATTAACATGGTACCAAATAAATCTAAAGAAATACATTACACTGCTAGCACTAGATCAACACTTTTATTAGTCTTAACCTCCCTGGGGTCACTAGTAAGTCTGAAGAGTCTTTATTACTCTGATGGTCTAGTAATGCCCCAAAGCGTCTCCTAGGACTAGTTTTCCCAGAAGCATCTTTGTAGAGTCCAAGACTCTCTTTACATTAAAACCTTCTCTACAGCCTCTTTCTGATTCAGTCCACCACTCCAATGGTTATCATGGCCATCCATAACTCATAATAAGCAGTGAAAACCACTGTTAAGACAAAGAGTATTTGTCCTTAGGGACTGATTATAGCACTAGCCCGCCAGCATCAGAAGCCTCCATTGGCATCATAGAATTCCCAGTGCTCTGGTTCCTGAAAACTGCAGAGTTTTCTGGGACTTCTGCAAGTCTGGTTATAAAATGACAACATTGCAGGATTTCATAGTGGCTATCCAGGAAATAGGGATATACCAAACAATTCCAAGTCTAAATACATGCTAATCCTGGAAAGAAAGTAAAAGAATTCTAATCAAAGGTGTATTTCATAATATTTTTTCATAAAATACAGTCCCACTTTATATTTTATGTTATATTAACTAACATGTATTGAGCACCTACCATGCATCAGGGACTGTGCAAAGTACTTTACCTATATTTTCTCATTTAGTCCTCAGAGAAGGAAACAGAGACTTAAAGTTACTCACCTTGCGGGTAGGTCTGTCTGGTGACAAAGCCCTTGCTCTTTAGGGGAATTCCTGGTTATTCATGATCTTAGTTGTGAACATCTCATCCTGAGTCATTCATATTCTCAATCATTCTTGCTTCTTATAAAAAGTACGTAAGAATTTATGTGTTAGAAAAAACTGGAAACAATCTAAATGTCCAATAATAAAAGACTAATTATGGTACAGTCATAGAATAAAATAATATGCAGTTCTTACTGATGATTTAATTATTGTTCTAGATAAAGTTCCTGCATATAATGTTAAGTGAAAAAAGCAAAAAATCAAACCAGTTACATGGCAGTTCATGAAAAAAGAAATGCAAATGGCCT
Organism: Galeopterus variegatus; assembly: GCF_000696425.1. Lineage (NCBI taxonomy): Eukaryota > Metazoa > Chordata > Mammalia > Dermoptera > Cynocephalidae > Galeopterus > Galeopterus variegatus. Next base: position 169,385 of record NW_007727270.1, read on the forward strand.
ATAAGTTTATGAAAAGATCATCAATCTCACTCAGAATTTTAAAAAACGTAAAACAAAACATTAAAATACTTTTCACCAATGAGATTGGCAAAGAGTAGGCCAGGGTGTGGGGGAACCTGCACACTAATGCAGAGTTGTGGCAAGTACAGTCGGCCCTCCATATCCGTGGGTTCTGCATCTGTGGATTCAACCAACCACACAGAAAACATCTGGAAAAAAAATTTGCATCTGCACTGAACATGTACAGACTTTTTCCTTGTCATTATTCCCTAAATGATACAGTAGAACAACTATTTACATAATGTTTAAATTGTATTAGTTACTATAAGTAATCTAGACAGGATTGAAAGTGCATGGGAGTAATACGCTGAACTTTCAAAAGAGAACAGAACTGAGGTTACCAGAGGTGGGAAAGGGGGAGGTGGAGGAAGGTAAGGGAGGAAATGGTAAAGGACCATGAAAATGGATTACATTGTATGATGTTGAATATACTAATTATCCTGATTTGAACATCACATATTGCACATAGGTATTGATATTCAATGCTGTACAGCACAGATATGTACAATCAACTATATTCCAATAAAAATAAATAAATTATATGAGAGGATGTGTGTAGGTTATATGCAAATACGACACACCATTTTATATCAAAAACCTGAGTATCCTCAGATTTTGGTATATATGGGTAGTCCTGGAACAAATCCTCCACAGATACTGAGCGGGTGACTATATTATTTGTACAAACTTTCGGGAGAAATTTGGCAATATTAAAATTTTAAATTTAAAAATGTGGGGTGTGTCCCCCCACACTCCGACCCTCTCAGAAACTTCATTTCTAGAAATTTGTCCTACAGAAATACATTCATGTACAAAGATGGTCATTAAAGCACTGATTGTAGTAGCAAAAAATTTGGAAGCAACTTAAATGTTCATCAATAGCCAAATGATTGAATAAATGGTAGAGCATTCATACAGTGTAACATAGGCAGCTCTTAAAATAAATGATGTAGATTTTTATGTCCTTATTTCCAAAGATATCTACATCAGTCAGGGTCTAGCCAGGAACGTGAAACTTACATTGATAATTCAGTAGACGGAATTTTATATAAGAAACAATTGCAAAAGTATAGAGTCAAGAGTTTTTGTATCCAAGTAGTTGCAGGTTCCCTGACCACATTTCCATCAAACACCTGCCCCTAACCTTTCTAACACAAACATTTGGGAGCCACTGTTACAGACAAGTCTAACTGAATCCTGCCCACCCTACTGACTTCATATTAAAACTCAATTACCTCTTTAAAGACACTATCTCCAAATCCAGTCACATTCTGAGTTACAGGGGGTTAGGACTTCAACATATGAAATTTTTTTTTTTTTTTTTTTGTCCTTTTTTGAGACCGGCTGCACCGTGCTCAGCCAGT